>NC_091164.1:26121685-26144185 GCF_040958095.1 Procambarus clarkii | reverse complement strand
TTTTTAAAAGATTATTAGCAAATTTACACAAATGGTGCATTCGGAAGACAAAACCAATTTTTCACTTTTGACAATTGAGCACCTGCTACATCCAGATTCTAGGGAGGAAAGGAAGGACGATCTTACTGGATCCCATAGCCTCTCCGAGGCACAAACCAGGCTTTTACACAAACCCCCCCCCCCTGCACCCGAGCTTTTTAAAATAGTAAATGCCACTATTTTTGCAAAATTATTACGAGATCTATTATTCTAGAGAATAATGCATATAAATGCATATATGCATATAAATACAAAAGTAAATCAAATCTTATCCTTGTATAATATACAAGCTGATGTGAGATCCCTGTCTACAGGTGGACTGGAACTATTATCCAGTAGGCAGTCTACTGTATTTTATCAAACCGTTATTAGTATAATAGATCTCGTAATAATTTTGCAAAAATAATGGCATTTACTATTTTTAAAAGATTATTAGCAAATTTACACAAATGGTGCATTCGGAAGACAAAACCAATTTTTCACTTTTGACAATTGAGCACCTGCTACATCCAGATTCTAGGGAGGAAAGGAAGGACGATCTTACTGGATCCCATAGCCTCTCCGAGGCACAAACCAGGCTTTTACACAAACCCCCCCCCCCTGCACCCGAGCTTTTTAAAATAGTAAATGCCACTATTTTTGCAAAATTATTACGAGATCTATTATTCTAGAGAATAATGCATATAAATGCATATATGCATATAAATACAAAAGTAAATCAAATCTTATCCTTGTATAATATACAAGCTGATGTGAGATCCCTGTCTACAGGTGGACTGGAACTATTATCCAGTAGGCAGTCTACTGTATTTTATCAAACCGTTATTAGTATAATAGATCTCGTAATAATTTTGCAAAAATAATGGCATTTACTATTTTTAAAAGATTATTAGCAAATTTACACAAATGGTGCATTCGGAAGACAAAACCAATTTTTCACTTTTGACAATTGAGCACCTGCTACATCCAGATTCTAGGGAGGAAAGGAAGGACGATCTTACTGGATCCCATAGCCTCTCCGAGGCACAAACCAGGCTTTTACATAACCCCCCCCCCCTGCACCCGAGCTTTTTAAAATAGTAAATGCCATTATTTTTGCAAAATTATTACGAGATCTATTATACTAATAACGGTAAATAAATAATAA
Organism: Procambarus clarkii; assembly: GCF_040958095.1. NCBI lineage: Eukaryota > Metazoa > Arthropoda > Malacostraca > Decapoda > Cambaridae > Procambarus > Procambarus clarkii. The sequence continues at coordinate 26,142,999 of NC_091164.1, read as the reverse complement.
ATAGTAAATAAATCAAAATCAGTTACATTATTTTATCTTATTCATAGCATAAATGTTCTCGAAGATTACTAAAAAGAAATTGAATTAGACTACAGCAAATTGGCAAACTTTACCTTGTATCTGTTTCCACCGAGTTTGTTTGGGGCGTTCTTCAACATATCAGCAATACTTGTCTCAACATCTCTTTCAGTTGCATTAGTGTGGGTGTTGATACAGGCTTCTGGAAATTTATAAGAATTAATTAATATATATAATTATAATTCACTTTGCTATTCCCCATTCCACAGTCCTCTCGTCCTTCCCACTTCCCTGTCCCCACATCATCCCCACTATTCCCACTTCCCTGTCCCATCGTCCTCCTTACCATTTTCCCCTCCCCTGTCCTTCTTCCTCCCCCACCATCTCCCATTCACCTGTCCCTTTGTCCTCCCCAGCATTCCCCTGTCCCCACCATCCCCAACTCCCCAGTCCCCTCGTCCTCCCCACCATTACCCTCTCCTCTGTCCCCTCGTCTTCCCCACCATACCCCCCTCTCGTCCTCCCCACCATTCCAAACTACCTCATCCGATGCATTCTATAATGGTCTGATGCTTCCATCAGAAAATTGGGAACATCAAATGATCTGATATTCCCATCACTGAAAAATAAGAACAGCTAAAAAAATGAAATGAAAAAAATAAAAAAATAAACTATACTCATGAAATGAACAGTATGGTAAACAACACAGCTCAATTTCAATGCAATGTCACACAAAATTATTAAATCGAAATGAAAATAAATTGAAATCTATGAAAATTCAAATTATCAATACAATCGGAAATATTGAAATAATATCGCAACATAATATAGTGTGGGTGGCTCTTACGTGCAACAGACGGTGCTGTTTTTCAAAAAAGGCATGGTTTTACCTGTCACAAGTGTGGCATCTATACTTATACTCACGAAATGAACGGTATGGTAAACAACATAGCTCAATTGCAATGCAATGTCACAATAACATTTAATAACAATAATAACAATAACATTTAAATATACTTTAAGATATAATCTAGAAGAAAATAAGAACATTGAAACGGTTCATGAACTCGATTTCAATAAAGGACACTATGGGGAACTTTGAAAAACAGTTAATGAGTATAATTAGACAGACTTGTTGCTAGGCAGAGGAGTAAATAATGAGATATATGGCAAATTTTGCAAAATATACGGCACACAAACATTCATACCCAAACAAAGCAAAATGCTAGGTAAGAACAAAGCAGTTGGCCCGTAGGGGAAAGGAGATACCCACAAGACTGGAATACAAGTCATTAACAAGCACACAAGTACTACACTACACAACAACCGCACTACTACCAGAACTGGACGAATCACTACCAAAACAACACATTGCACATCACTACCAAAACAACACAACACAACACAAGCATTGGCAAAGAATTATAGACCAGTTGCACTAACATCCCACATAATAAAATTATTTGAGAGTGATCAGGAGTCAGATTACTAGTTTTATAGAGACCAATGACCTCCACAATCCAGGCCAACAAGGATTTAGAGCAGTTTCTATGATCGAGCCACTGAGATCTATAAAGAATTCTGATCAAGAAAGAGATCTAGGGGTGGTTTTAGATAGAAAACTATAACCTGAGGATCATATTAAGAACATTCTGCGAGGGGCCTATGCTACACTTTTTAACTTTAGAATTGCTTTTAAATACATAGGTCAAAAAGTTTTAAAAGTTTTAAAAGTTTTTTAAACCTCTCGTGTATCATGAGTGTGTTAAAGCATCAGATGGTGCATTCAGATGATGAATATTACCTAGTTCCTTCATCTGGGAAGAATGAACACATATTGGTGCATTCGGATGATAAAAACTAACTACTGTAGTTTAATTGATCAACAGACTGTATATCATATGCAGACTGTATGTGGATCTGCGGGCCACTCCAAACAACAGCCTGGTGGACCAAGCTCCACCAGGGCTAAAGCACAAAGTGATATAGATGTGATAGAGAAACTAGGTCAAATGGAGGAGTAGGTCTGTATATTAAACAGCACCTGACGTGCACAGAGCTACTAAACTCAATGTGGTGGTAGAGTGGTGGGGGGGGGGAAACATTGCAGAAAAAAACAAAAATACAATTTGGTCAACAAAACAGCATTGTTTAAAATAGAAGACATGGGTTGTCATTTTGGGGGTAAGGTAGGTTACATTGAGTTAATTAGTTAGTACTTAGTTTTTATCTTAAACTGGTTGGGAGAGGTACAGTGTTGCTGTGCTGGTGAAAGAACACCTAAAGGTAAATTAAATAATGATTGCGAATCCACAAGAAGTTGACATAATATCGCTAGAGATCTGCAATCAGGATGATAAACTTTCCTTAAAGAATTTGACAAACACTTGCTGATAGGACATGAAGTAAATGAAATGTATGTCAAGTTTTGTGAAATATATGATATAAAGCACAACAAAATTTGTACCAAAGGAGAGATGCAGAACTAGGAAAAGGGGTTTGTTCAACAGAAATTGCGAGAGGGCCTGAGACCCAAACACACACAAATGGAATCAATATATAGCAAGAGGCCAAACCCCCAAACATACAAGCGATGCAAAGATGCGAGAAACAGCAGCAGCATTAAGGAGAGGGACTTAAGGACCATAAATAAAGTGTGAAAATAAACTCGAGTAAATTTTTTTAACTACTCTCGACAGTGAAGAAAAACAAATATTCAGACGATTTGTGTTAGAATCATTAATCTTACACTTTCGGTCATATTCAACAACACAAATACATACACACACATTCCTGTTGCTGTAGCAAGTGAAGAATTACACACACAGATCACAATAACGTGATGCATCAAATGAACAAATCCACAAGGGCCGTGACGAGGATTCGAACCTGCGTCCGGGAGCATCCCAGACACTGCCTTAATCGACTGAGCTACAACAGGGTAAAAGGGTTGAAACCGAAGTTCTACTGAACTTACTGGATCCCATAGCCTCTCCGAGGCACAAACCAGGCTTTTACACAACCCCCCCCCCCCTGCACCCGAGCTATGTCAACAGGCCGTTCTCCCTCTTCGCCCTTCCGAATGCACCATATCAGTAAATTTTTTAATAATCTTTTAAAAATAGTAAATGCCACTATTTTTGCAAAATTATTACGAGATCTATTATTCTATAGAATAATGCATATAAATGCATATATGCATATAAATACAAAACATAAATACAAAAGTAAATGTAAATAATTTTACCTTGCACCTAGATCCACCAAGCCTGTATGGCGCGCGTTTCAGTACTTCGGAAATCTAGAACTATCTTGAATCTCTAATCTGCAATGAAACAATACATATTATTGCACTTACCAAAACATGGATGAATGTAGAAAATACAGAACTATTAGCTGAATATCAAATAAATGGATTTAATCTATTTCACACAGATAGATATATTACACCGTGTATATTAGGTAATACCTAACATACACGCCTCCACACACACTACATTTGAAATGTAGTCTCAAAAAGACTACATTTCAACAGCAAAAATTACTCCATAAAAAAATAATTAAATTATTGACCAACATGAGAGAGGGTTAGCCAACATGAGGGTTGTGTTGATTGCCTGAAAATATTTAAATTGTGTAATGTATTGAATGGCATTTTTCAAGTTACAACATTTTTTAAATTACTGAACTAGGTTCTAGGCTTTGCTAGGCTTAATTCAATTATTACAGATAAGCCTAACCTAGCCTAGAACCCAGTGGGTTTTCTTCCTATTGGGGAGTGTTGTACATGCCTCGCCTCCACATACACACTAGCACAGCCAGGCCTCGCCTCCACATACACACTAGCACAGCCAGGCCTCGCCTCCACATACACCAGCACTGCCAGGCCTCGCCTCGCCTCCACATACACCAGCACTGCCAGGCCTCGCCTCCACATTTAAACCAACCAAGCCCACAAATACGTTAACATGGACCAGCATTACACCGTCTAACATACTCTGTCAGATGTAACAACTAAATTTGTGAATTCAAGACCAAATCTATTGTATAACACAGTGTTAGTACGAGAAAAACATTACTTACATTCGAAGCCGTGTTTTAAAATGGCGGCGGTCTTGTACTGACGCTCCAAACTGTGTGTTCGTTTGCGTATGATGAACGTGTGACAATTTACTACAACAATTATTTAATTATTCTTATTCTTTATTTTAATATTTTTAGGGTACATGAAATTTCAAACTTATTTGCACACAATAATATAATTGCATTGTCATAACCTTTATATATTACGGAAAATACGATGACATGAACGAAGTCAAAGTGAAGTTGAAGTCAAAGTCATTCGCCGAACGTATTAGTCATTTTTTTTCATACATACATAGTTGATTTACAAACATAATGTTGGATTTATAGATTTATTTATAAATTTGTATTTATTTACCTGTATTTACCCAAGTCTTTCCTAAATCTAAACTTATCCAATTTATACCCATTGTTTCGTGTTCTATCTTGTGTTGACAATTTTAATACCCTATTAATATCCCCTTTGTTATATCTATTCAGGAAATTGTGGTTGATCTCGAACCCATTGATAATGTGACGACTTATACAGAATTTTGTAACTATATCATCAAGATTGTAACCAGCTTAGCTAAATGTAGTGTGGGGTTCAGTCCCTAAGCCCATATATGTGCCTCTCTAACCATTTAGGTTACAGGGCAAAAACATAAAAACAAAGGTAACTGCAGAAGGCCTATTGGCCCATACCAGGCAGCTCCTATCTATAACAGATAAACACTAAGTACTACCTAATTAACTCAATGTAACCTACCAACCTAACCCCCAAAATGTCAATCCATATCTTTTATTTTAAACAATGCTGTTTTGTTGACCAAATTGTATTTTTACTCTTTTTCTGTCATGTTTCTCCCACCCCTGTTTTTTCCCTTTTTTCTTATTTTTTCTCAACATAATTCATACTTTAATTATGCGGATCAGGACATCACCTGATCAAACACATCAAACATCGTTTGACCACCATCAAACACACACATTTCGTGTGTGTTTGACGCTCACTGATATGTACCAGCGTTGTTTTATATATGGTGCTATTCTATCTTACGCTTTGTTGCTCTTTTTTACCTACGGGCTCATAGAACATTCTATTGCGAAAACATTGGCACAAAAATGAATGACGTACATACAATAATAATGTCAGGACAGTGATATAATTATAAACTTTCAAAGCACTGTATCGCCCATGTGTCGTCTTGTCACCAATACTGGGTAACAGTTCCGCCACTTCCCACACTCTTGCGGGTGGGCAGCGACCATTATTCTACGTTTATATTCATATCACCGTGTTGGGAATTTCATTGCGAGTACATTGATACCAAAATTAACGCTGTAGGACAAGTGTGGAAGTGATAACAATCCCAAGAGTAAAAACATTTTGTTGCTCTTGGGCACTCACGGCGAGTCATCTACGTAGGTATTTATTGGGTGCTGGTATTCATATAACTTTTGGTGACCGTTTTTGCTGATTTTCTTCTAGAGAATGTTATTGCGAACACGTTGGTACCAAAATGAAATACATAGCTCGAGAACTAAGGTCAGGAGAGTAAAAAGAGTATACACATTTTTGTTTTGACGCTTAATTAAGGTTATTGTGAGTACTCATCGCCTGCCTAGAAACTGGAACTAGTAATTCCATCTATCATACATATCATACAAGAGGAGCCACACATCTATGGATCATCCAATAAAATCAGCAGACTTCTAGATGTTACTACTGCTCGGCTTAGACTCGGTTACAAGTATCTCTGGGAATTCTCATTATCTGCTGATGTAGACCTGACCAAATGTAAACTGTGTCAACAAAATTATTCGCACACCCTCCGTCACTATGTGATGGAGTGCGAAAAGATACATGAATTTAGAGACAATTCTATAACCAATGTTCCAGCGATGTGTCAATATTTCATTCAAAATGATCTGCTACCAGAAATTTTAGCCAAATATCCCCAGTTTGCTAACTGTAGATAACAACTAAGTGATTGTAACCTATCCACCGCTGCCCACTGGATGGGGGACGGTGTGCAGGACAAACATATAAATTTTGATACTAGCTCTCCACATATGTCAGTTGCTTAATTTAGAACCTGTACTTGAGGTCGATCTCGAACCCATTGTTGATGTGATGACTTATATTGAATTTTGTAACTAGCTCATCAAGATTGTAACTTGCTTAGCTAAATGAATTGTGGGGTTCAGTCCCTAAGCCCATATATGTGCCTCTCTAACCATTTAGGTTACAGGGCAAAAACATAAAAACAAAGGTAACTGCAGAAGGCCTATTGGCCCATACCAGGCAGCTCCTATCTATAACAGATAAACACTAAGTACTACCTAATTAACTCAATGTAACCTACCAACCTAACCCCCAAAATGTCAATCCATATCTTTTATTTTAAACAATGCTGTTTTGTTGACCAAATTGTATTTTTACTCTTTTTCTGTCATGTTTCTCCCACCCCTGTTTTTTCCCTTTTTTCTTATTTTTTCTCAACATAATTCATACTTTAATTATGCGGATCAGGACATCACCTGATCAAACACATCAAACATCGTTTGACCACCATCAAACACACACATTTCGTGTGTGTTTGACGCTCACTGATATGTACCAGCGTTGTTTTATATATGGTGCTATTCTATCTTACGCTTTGTTGCTCTTTTTTACCTACGGGCTCATAGAACATTCTATTGCGAAAACATTGGCACAAAAATGAATGACGTACATACAATAATAATGTCAGGACAGTGATATAATTATAAACTTTCAAAGCACTGTATCGCCCATGTGTCGTCTTGTCACCAATACTGGGTAACAGTTCCGCCACTTCCCACACTCTTGCGGGTGGGCAGCGACCATTATTCTACGTTTATATTCATATCACCGTGTTGGGAATTTCATTGCGAGTACATTGATACCAAAATTAACGCTGTAGGACAAGTGTGGAAGTGATAACAATCCCAAGAGTAAAAACATTTTGTTGCTCTTGGGCACTCACGGCGAGTCATCTACGTAGGTATTTATTGGGTGCTGGTATTCATATAACTTTTGGTGACCGTTTTTGCTGATTTTCTTCTAGAGAATGTTATTGCGAACACGTTGGTACCAAAATGAAATACATAGCTCGAGAACTAAGGTCAGGAGAGTAAAAAGAGTATACACATTTTTGTTTTGACGCTTAATTAAGGTTATTGTGAGTACTCATCGCCTGCCTAGAAACTGGAACTAGTAATTCCATCTATCATACATATCATACAAGAGGAGCCACACATCTATGGATCATCCAATAAAATCAGCAGACTTCTAGATGTTACTACTGCTCGGCTTAGACTCGGTTACAAGTATCTCTGGGAATTCTCATTATCTGCTGATGTAGACCTGACCAAATGTAAACTGTGTCAACAAAATTATTCGCACACCCTCCGTCACTATGTGATGGAGTGCGAAAAGATACATGAATTTAGAGACAATTCTATAACCAATGTTCCAGCGATGTGTCAATATTTCATTCAAAATGATCTGCTACCAGAAATTTTAGCCAAATATCCCCAGTTTGCTAACTGTAGATAACAACTAAGTGATTGTAACCTATCCACCGCTGCCCACTGGATGGGGGACGGTGTGCAGGACAAACATATAAATTTTGATACTAGCTCTCCACATATGTCAGTTGCTTAATTTAGAACCTGTACTTGAGGTCGATCTCGAACCCATTGTTGATGTGATGACTTATATTGAATTTTGTAACTAGCTCATCAAGATTGTAACTTGCTTAGCTAAATGAATTGTGGGGTTCAGTCCCTAAGCCCATATATGTGCCTCTCTAACCATTTAGGTTACAGGGCAAAAACATAAAAACAAAGGTAACTGCAGAAGGCCTATTGGCCCATACCAGGCAGCTCCTATCTATAACAGATAAACACTAAGTACTACCTAATTAACTCAATGTAACCTACCAACCTAACCCCCAAAATGTCAATCCATATCTTTTATTTTAAACAATGCTGTTTTGTTGACCAAATTGTATTTTTACTCTTTTTCTGTCATGTTTCTCCCACCCCTGTTTTTTCCCTTTTTTCTTATTTTTTCTCAACATAATTCATACTTTAATTATGCGGATCAGGACATCACCTGATCAAACACATCAAACATCGTTTGACCACCATCAAACACACACATTTCGTGTGTGTTTGACGCTCACTGATATGTACCAGCGTTGTTTTATATATGGTGCTATTCTATCTTACGCTTTGTTGCTCTTTTTTACCTACGGGCTCATAGAACATTCTATTGCGAAAACATTGGCACAAAAATGAATGACGTACATACAATAATAATGTCAGGACAGTGATATAATTATAAACTTTCAAAGCACTGTATCGCCCATGTGTCGTCTTGTCACCAATACTGGGTAACAGTTCCGCCACTTCCCACACTCTTGCGGGTGGGCAGCGACCATTATTCTACGTTTATATTCATATCACCGTGTTGGGAATTTCATTGCGAGTACATTGATACCAAAATTAACGCTGTAGGACAAGTGTGGAAGTGATAACAATCCCAAGAGTAAAAACATTTTGTTGCTCTTGGGCACTCACGGCGAGTCATCTACGTAGGTATTTATTGGGTGCTGGTATTCATATAACTTTTGGTGACCGTTTTTGCTGATTTTCTTCTAGAGAATGTTATTGCGAACACGTTGGTACCAAAATGAAATACATAGCTCGAGAACTAAGGTCAGGAGAGTAAAAAGAGTATACACATTTTTGTTTTGACGCTTAATTAAGGTTATTGTGAGTACTCATCGCCTGCCTAGAAACTGGAACTAGTAATTCCATCTATCATACATATCATACAAGAGGAGCCACACATCTATGGATCATCCAATAAAATCAGCAGACTTCTAGATGTTACTACTGCTCGGCTTAGACTCGGTTACAAGTATCTCTGGGAATTCTCATTATCTGCTGATGTAGACCTGACCAAATGTAAACTGTGTCAACAAAATTATTCGCACACCCTCCGTCACTATGTGATGGAGTGCGAAAAGATACATGAATTTAGAGACAATTCTATAACCAATGTTCCAGCGATGTGTCAATATTTCATTCAAAATGATCTGCTACCAGAAATTTTAGCCAAATATCCCCAGTTTGCTAACTGTAGATAACAACTAAGTGATTGTAACCTATCCACCGCTGCCCACTGGATGGGGGACGGTGTGCAGGACAAACATATAAATTTTGATACTAGCTCTCCACATATGTCAGTTGCTTAATTTAGAACCTGTACTTGAGGTCGATCTCGAACCCATTGTTGATGTGATGACTTATATTGAATTTTGTAACTAGCTCATCAAGATTGTAACTTGCTTAGCTAAATGAATTGTGGGGTTCAGTCCCTAAGCCCATATATGTGCCTCTCTAACCATTTAGGTTACAGGGCAAAAACATAAAAACAAAGGTAACTGCAGAAGGCCTATTGGCCCATACCAGGCAGCTCCTATCTATAACAGATAAACACTAAGTACTACCTAATTAACTCAATGTAACCTACCAACCTAACCCCCAAAATGTCAATCCATATCTTTTATTTTAAACAATGCTGTTTTGTTGACCAAATTGTATTTTTACTCTTTTTCTGTCATGTTTCTCCCACCCCTGTTTTTTCCCTTTTTTCTTATTTTTTCTCAACATAATTCATACTTTAATTATGCGGATCAGGACATCACCTGATCAAACACATCAAACATCGTTTGACCACCATCAAACACACACATTTCGTGTGTGTTTGACGCTCACTGATATGTACCAGCGTTGTTTTATATATGGTGCTATTCTATCTTACGCTTTGTTGCTCTTTTTTACCTACGGGCTCATAGAACATTCTATTGCGAAAACATTGGCACAAAAATGAATGACGTACATACAATAATAATGTCAGGACAGTGATATAATTATAAACTTTCAAAGCACTGTATCGCCCATGTGTCGTCTTGTCACCAATACTGGGTAACAGTTCCGCCACTTCCCACACTCTTGCGGGTGGGCAGCGACCATTATTCTACGTTTATATTCATATCACCGTGTTGGGAATTTCATTGCGAGTACATTGATACCAAAATTAACGCTGTAGGACAAGTGTGGAAGTGATAACAATCCCAAGAGTAAAAACATTTTGTTGCTCTTGGGCACTCACGGCGAGTCATCTACGTAGGTATTTATTGGGTGCTGGTATTCATATAACTTTTGGTGACCGTTTTTGCTGATTTTCTTCTAGAGAATGTTATTGCGAACACGTTGGTACCAAAATGAAATACATAGCTCGAGAACTAAGGTCAGGAGAGTAAAAAGAGTATACACATTTTTGTTTTGACGCTTAATTAAGGTTATTGTGAGTACTCATCGCCTGCCTAGAAACTGGAACTAGTAATTCCATCTATCATACATATCATACAAGAGGAGCCACACATCTATGGATCATCCAATAAAATCAGCAGACTTCTAGATGTTACTACTGCTCGGCTTAGACTCGGTTACAAGTATCTCTGGGAATTCTCATTATCTGCTGATGTAGACCTGACCAAATGTAAACTGTGTCAACAAAATTATTCGCACACCCTCCGTCACTATGTGATGGAGTGCGAAAAGATACATGAATTTAGAGACAATTCTATAACCAATGTTCCAGCGATGTGTCAATATTTCATTCAAAATGATCTGCTACCAGAAATTTTAGCCAAATATCCCCAGTTTGCTAACTGTAGATAACAACTAAGTGATTGTAACCTATCCACCGCTGCCCACTGGATGGGGGACGGTGTGCAGGACAAACATATAAATTTTGATACTAGCTCTCCACATATGTCAGTTGCTTAATTTAGAACCTGTACTTGAGGTCGATCTCGAACCCATTGTTGATGTGATGACTTATATTGAATTTTGTAACTAGCTCATCAAGATTGTAACTTGCTTAGCTAAATGAATTGTGGGGTTCAGTCCCTAAGCCCATATATGTGCCTCTCTAACCATTTAGGTTACAGGGCAAAAACATAAAAACAAAGGTAACTGCAGAAGGCCTATTGGCCCATACCAGGCAGCTCCTATCTATAACAGATAAACACTAAGTACTACCTAATTAACTCAATGTAACCTACCAACCTAACCCCCAAAATGTCAATCCATATCTTTTATTTTAAACAATGCTGTTTTGTTGACCAAATTGTATTTTTACTCTTTTTCTGTCATGTTTCTCCCACCCCTGTTTTTTCCCTTTTTTCTTATTTTTTCTCAACATAATTCATACTTTAATTATGCGGATCAGGACATCACCTGATCAAACACATCAAACATCGTTTGACCACCATCAAACACACACATTTCGTGTGTGTTTGACGCTCACTGATATGTACCAGCGTTGTTTTATATATGGTGCTATTCTATCTTACGCTTTGTTGCTCTTTTTTACCTACGGGCTCATAGAACATTCTATTGCGAAAACATTGGCACAAAAATGAATGACGTACATACAATAATAATGTCAGGACAGTGATATAATTATAAACTTTCAAAGCACTGTATCGCCCATGTGTCGTCTTGTCACCAATACTGGGTAACAGTTCCGCCACTTCCCACACTCTTGCGGGTGGGCAGCGACCATTATTCTACGTTTATATTCATATCACCGTGTTGGGAATTTCATTGCGAGTACATTGATACCAAAATTAACGCTGTAGGACAAGTGTGGAAGTGATAACAATCCCAAGAGTAAAAACATTTTGTTGCTCTTGGGCACTCACGGCGAGTCATCTACGTAGGTATTTATTGGGTGCTGGTATTCATATAACTTTTGGTGACCGTTTTTGCTGATTTTCTTCTAGAGAATGTTATTGCGAACACGTTGGTACCAAAATGAAATACATAGCTCGAGAACTAAGGTCAGGAGAGTAAAAAGAGTATACACATTTTTGTTTTGACGCTTAATTAAGGTTATTGTGAGTACTCATCGCCTGCCTAGAAACTGGAACTAGTAATTCCATCTATCATACATATCATACAAGAGGAGCCACACATCTATGGATCATCCAATAAAATCAGCAGACTTCTAGATGTTACTACTGCTCGGCTTAGACTCGGTTACAAGTATCTCTGGGAATTCTCATTATCTGCTGATGTAGACCTGACCAAATGTAAACTGTGTCAACAAAATTATTCGCACACCCTCCGTCACTATGTGATGGAGTGCGAAAAGATACATGAATTTAGAGACAATTCTATAACCAATGTTCCAGCGATGTGTCAATATTTCATTCAAAATGATCTGCTACCAGAAATTTTAGCCAAATATCCCCAGTTTGCTAACTGTAGATAACAACTAAGTGATTGTAACCTATCCACCGCTGCCCACTGGATGGGGGACGGTGTGCAGGACAAACATATAAATTTTGATACTAGCTCTCCACATATGTCAGTTGCTTAATTTAGAACCTGTACTTGAGGTCGATCTCGAACCCATTGTTGATGTGATGACTTATATTGAATTTTGTAACTAGCTCATCAAGATTGTAACTTGCTTAGCTAAATGAATTGTGGGGTTCAGTCCCTAAGCCCATATATGTGCCTCTCTAACCATTTAGGTTACAGGGCAAAAACATAAAAACAAAGGTAACTGCAGAAGGCCTATTGGCCCATACCAGGCAGCTCCTATCTATAACAGATAAACACTAAGTACTACCTAATTAACTCAATGTAACCTACCAACCTAACCCCCAAAATGTCAATCCATATCTTTTATTTTAAACAATGCTGTTTTGTTGACCAAATTGTATTTTTACTCTTTTTCTGTCATGTTTCTCCCACCCCTGTTTTTTCCCTTTTTTCTTATTTTTTCTCAACATAATTCATACTTTAATTATGCGGATCAGGACATCACCTGATCAAACACATCAAACATCGTTTGACCACCATCAAACACACACATTTCGTGTGTGTTTGACGCTCACTGATATGTACCAGCGTTGTTTTATATATGGTGCTATTCTATCTTACGCTTTGTTGCTCTTTTTTACCTACGGGCTCATAGAACATTCTATTGCGAAAACATTGGCACAAAAATGAATGACGTACATACAATAATAATGTCAGGACAGTGATATAATTATAAACTTTCAAAGCACTGTATCGCCCATGTGTCGTCTTGTCACCAATACTGGGTAACAGTTCCGCCACTTCCCACACTCTTGCGGGTGGGCAGCGACCATTATTCTACGTTTATATTCATATCACCGTGTTGGGAATTTCATTGCGAGTACATTGATACCAAAATTAACGCTGTAGGACAAGTGTGGAAGTGATAACAATCCCAAGAGTAAAAACATTTTGTTGCTCTTGGGCACTCACGGCGAGTCATCTACGTAGGTATTTATTGGGTGCTGGTATTCATATAACTTTTGGTGACCGTTTTTGCTGATTTTCTTCTAGAGAATGTTATTGCGAACACGTTGGTACCAAAATGAAATACATAGCTCGAGAACTAAGGTCAGGAGAGTAAAAAGAGTATACACATTTTTGTTTTGACGCTTAATTAAGGTTATTGTGAGTACTCATCGCCTGCCTAGAAACTGGAACTAGTAATTCCATCTATCATACATATCATACAAGAGGAGCCACACATCTATGGATCATCCAATAAAATCAGCAGACTTCTAGATGTTACTACTGCTCGGCTTAGACTCGGTTACAAGTATCTCTGGGAATTCTCATTATCTGCTGATGTAGACCTGACCAAATGTAAACTGTGTCAACAAAATTATTCGCACACCCTCCGTCACTATGTGATGGAGTGCGAAAAGATACATGAATTTAGAGACAATTCTATAACCAATGTTCCAGCGATGTGTCAATATTTCATTCAAAATGATCTGCTACCAGAAATTTTAGCCAAATATCCCCAGTTTGCTAACTGTAGATAACAACTAAGTGATTGTAACCTATCCACCGCTCCCCACTGGATGGGGGACGGTGTGCAGGACAAACATATAAATTTTGATACTAGCTCTCCACATATGTCAGTTGCTTAATTTAGAACCTGTACTTGAGGTCGATCTCGAACCCATTGTTGATGTGATGACTTATATTGAATTTTGTAACTAGCTCATCAAGATTGTAACTTGCTTAGCTAAATGAATTGTGGGGTTCAGTCCCTGAGCCCATTATGTGCCTCTGTAACCCTTTCCACAACCGCCCACAAGATGGGTATGGGGTGCATAATGGGGTGGGGTGTCTTGGCCAAACGTGCCACATCAAAACCACAAGTTGACATTGAATGTGAATTAACAATGAGACAAGTAAGATTTATACTAATACATTTATACTAACTCTGTTGAGCGTTGACCATTTATACATCAAATCTGTTGATGTGAGCACTTTAGTTTAGTCTGCCGTTTAAAGAAAAAAAGAGCATATCAATGGTATATCACAGAAAACGAATTTATCATAAACTCATGTATTTGTCTTATCATATTGAACTGCATTCATATTTTTAATATATAACAATATGAATATACAAATTTCTGTAAATCCCCTACCTTGTTGGAATCTGTGGAAATGAATGAGCAAATGTGCTGGCTGAAGGCGCTGAAGGAAACCACATTGGTTTCATTTTGGATACAAATGTCCATGGAAATTCAAAATGGAAACTAATTATATAGTTGAACCTGCAGAGACGAGTTTAAGAATCTGTGTTGAGAGTGATGGACACAGCCTTCACAATTATACTTCAGAGAATGTAAACATCTAAGAGTCATTAGAAATATGTGTAGAATAATAAACCCTACATTGTTTGAGTTAGGGAAAACACCATTTGTGATATATAGATACTATAGCTGTTCCTAAAGATTCACCCTTTTTTGCACCAGCAAGATAACATATAAGATTTTAAGAGTTGACGAATGTTAATATTCTTGTTTGATAAACTGTGAACTTGAGACATAGTTAATAAGAACATATTAACACAACAAAATGTTTTCAAAATCCTTAACACCACTTTCCAGCAACTTATATAATTTATATAAATTATTTTAGAGAATAATACATAAATTATATATTTAAACATGATATAGTGTTTAGTGGAATGTATAAGGAGTCAAATTGTGTTAAAAAGAGCAATTTTTAGAAAATTTGGAAAAATACTTTTTTCTGTTCAAATTATAACTAAATGGATTATAAAGGTTTCACTCAGCCAATATATATCATTCACAATTTATTAATGAATTTTACAAAAAAACACCATAAATTTTATATTTAAACATGTAAAAACTATTTGTTTTACATTTGGAAGAAAATAATTGTAGAAAAACAATTTATAATTAAACCTTTGTGTTTGGATTTTTTGAGTAAAAGTTTCTCAAAGGCTCTCCTGCACCATTCTCAATGCAAATCATTCCCACACCTATGGCAAGAGATAGGCGAACGTTGTGTAGATGATTTGTGTTTGCTGGGAAGATACGTCTTCGTTTAAATTTACGTTTTTTTAATAGATGTAAGGTATATGCATTAGACGTTTTTAAATAGTCTTTCACATCTTTTATAGTTATTTCAGGGATTGTTTTCTTTGCAGCCTTATACAATTTTAAAACGCCACCAAACCCACCTATGGACTTGGGGTCATTGTATATCTTATTAAGAGTTTGTGTAATGTTCACCATTGATACACTATTTCATATGGGGGTTCATTTACAATATTTCCCCTAAATATTACGGATTCAGGTGTTTTAACGCCCAAGTCAACAAGTAAATACCCATACTGTCGAGAAATCACTTTCTTATATATATCTAAAAAATTCTTGGCATCTTTTTTTCCGAATATTTGTCTGCCTAATGTTTCTATCTGGGACAAGTCTCTTGATTTAAGCAGAATAAAATGAGAAGCATTTAAACTTATAGATCTAGAAAATTTCCCACTGAAAAATATATTTTGGGTTATAAAAATAACAGAGATGTTCTCATGCCGTCCCTAAGTAAATATATCACTTACTATTTTAGAGTTTGTAGATTCAACATACAAGTCATCATAAACAACTAATATATGAGATGTGTCCTCTGGATCACGATCGTCTAAAGGGTTTACAATTTCAGAGTAAAAAGATATCTTATGTTTAATAAGTGGATTAGTTCTCAACTCTTTATACCCGCTTCCACAGATAATTATTTTTGCAAAGTTCTGCTGATATTTCTCTATCATTTTAGCACATAAATAGCTCTTCCCACCATTTGAAAATCCAGCAATAATAATTCTTGACGGTTCACTAAATATATTCAACTGGGATTCAGTAATAACTTTTTTCTGCCCTTCCATGTTGCTAGGATTCAATAGACTAACTACAAATATATAATGAAAGGAGTATTTAAACGAAATCTACATTCGAGTTTTTATTTAAACATAACCAATAAAATCATAGTCATAACATATCCAATACAGTAATAAAATCATAGAATATACATTATCATAGACATTAAATCATAGTCATAACATATCCAATACAGTAACAAATCATATCCAATACAGTAACAAAATAAATCATAGTCATATCATAGTCATTTCATATCAAATACAGTAACAAATCATAGCCAATACAATATCATAGACATTTGAATATAGTTATAGATAATACATAGACAATACAGTAACAGACTTAGTTGTTGTTAGGGAATAATTGCTGAGCGACTCTATCCCGCTTTTCCCAAAGATTAAAAATGGGGAACAATTGACGTCTTGGTTGGGGATTATCTACAATTACTGGATCCTCTACCTGCACCTCTTCCTCTACCTGTACCTCTTCCTCTACCTCACGCTCTGGAATGTCTGGGTGACCGTAAGCTAATGACTCTGTGGGACTAATGAGGTACCTCTTGTCATCAAAAGCTGACAGACCGCGCTTAGTTGTTTTACACGTGCATATCTGTCCATTAACATTACGAATGGATCGGGATACAAAATTAAAAGTTGTATTTGTCTCTAATGTGTTCTGAAAAGATGCATGTGTTATTTTCTTTTGTTGGTGATAAGGAATCCCTTTACATTTACATAAATGTTCATTATCAAGGGTTAGGAGAGAATAAGTTTTAGGCTTTAGTGCAATTAATTCAGTTATAATTTTCTGCTTTACTTCTGACTTGAGGAGTCCTAGTTCACCTTTGCGAGTAGCAGAATACATGGGATGATCTTTGTCAAAATTACTGAAATCCATATAATCTACTAGAGGAGCTTTTGTCATTTCTTGGAAAGCATCTTTACAGGTCAGAGTAAATATGAATGAGTCTGTATCCGTATAAATTAGTCTAGCCCTCTCCCCATAATGGGCTTTAACTACATTATACCAGAACTCGTATAAACGCCTCTTGGCTATCTGCAAGATCTGATATCCCATGTAAGAAGGAGTGGTAACTTTAAGGATGTCTTTCATTACTGTACAGAGAACCCTATCTTGACCTAAAGAGATAGCTCGTTTATACAAAGGGTTTCTTGCACGAGTTAAGAATGAATGTTTTGTCGTTACTAGATGGTGAGTATTAGCATATCTAGATATATTCGTCATTGATTTTCCGTACAGACTATTACTTATGAGTTTAAAAGCTTTTTCTTTAACTTTACAGGTAGTACTGGCTCGTTCTCGAATGTTGGTTGAAATAAAATCTTTTAAATAGGGAGCCTGTTTAAATTCATAGATTGTTTTTACTCGTTCAACTTCTAGTCCAAGTTTTAATAGCAATTGCAGGAAATCAAGGCTTACTAAGTAGTCGTTTTGGGGCAAGTGGGATGCAATTAACTTAGTATTTTTAGGTGGGAGCTTACGTTTTTCATCATTAAGGGTTTTCTTACTGTACTCTGACAAAAACTCCTCAGTTATATTAGTATGAGACAGTACAAGGGGCAGATCATCAGTATACCTGGCTACCTCGGGAGATACATGTTTTGTATCGCATAAAATCCAATAACCTTTGTCTTGATCACAGGGGATATGTTGTAACCCTTGCCCTAATAAGGTATCCCGCTCAAGGTCAGTTAATTGTCTAATCCCTCCCTGGGGAAGTACCTCAGCCATGCACGCTGCATATAAGCTGTTAAAGTCGAGGTACAAAATGTGAGTATCGTCATCAGAGCTAGGGTTAGATGTAGTGTGCTCGTTAACAGCCTGTGTAAATTGTCTAATGGAAGATGTGAACCCCCCTCTAAGATTCCTTCTCAACAAATCATATATATTCTGATCATACACATAGTCAAGTACAACTTTTGATTTAAATAAGAACGCGTCCCAAGCATAACTAGGAAGTGATACATAGAAAACAATATCTAGTTCATAAATTTCTTTCAGTGATGTTCGCCAAAGTGTAAATATATCAACTAGCATTCCCACGTCAACTTTTAAATATAACATGAGGTAATCCTTGATGTTTGTACAGTTCCCTAAATTAAATACTTTAAGAGCATTGTTATAATCTTCTTCAGACAGTGGAGCATCATGTAAAACATTGTAAAACTTATCTCCCGAAGGGAGCCGAGGTTCGTCTAACACGTCCATGGAAGAAATATAATCATAACATAGGCTTTGTTTACCTTTAATTAACAGAGCTTTAGCTTCATCGGATACGCCATTTAGTATGTGTTCAGTGTACTTGGTGGCTTTCTTACTGGCAACGTGCTCGCTTGCTAAGGTTCCTAATGATCCATTAAGGAGAGCTAGGCTATCTAGGAATTTAAGTTTACCTATGATGACTTGCATAAATTTCAATCCTTCCTTGGTTAGAATTTCTACATCGCGGTGAGGATTTTTGGACAGTTCTTTAAGTATAATTCCAAGATCATAGGCAGCATTATGGGAAAATGTGGTCAAGTATCTACGAGCATTTTTACATTGTAAATTGCAACGAGCACAATAAGCACCTAAGTAATTATTTTCCTGAATAGCATGATTATGATTATGTTTATCTTCCTTATTCTTGAAAGTTTGATGACACAATTGACACGTATTTTGTCTTTGAAACATTCTTTCCTCTTCTCTAGACAAGTTCTTAGGGAAGTTGGGGAGCTGAGCATGGATAGCTTTCCATGAGGCTTCTAGCTTTGTAATAAAATGATTGACCGCGTCTGGGCCTACGTATGAATACGTATCTACGACATTGAATTCCCTGTCTAAAATCATGTAAGCATAAGCAATTGCTTTATGCTTACATTCCACCATGCCTCTAGGATTTTGACGGTCTAATAGACATTCAAAATCGTAATAGGCGGTGTGAGTTGGGCTATAGGTCCTACCGTAATTTTTAAAACTGATTTTATCACTATCACTAGAACGAAAATACTTGGGATACAGTGCATGACTCTTCGTGAGCCTGAATTTCATCTAAGGGAGCATGCAAAAGGCAAATTTTACAGAATTTATGAGTGTCAGGAATCCTTCCGTAGTTATGGTTAATATTCTTTACAAATTTATCAAAGTCCTTGATCAGACAGAGATGCTTGCCTTCTAATAACAAGAAAGGAACTTTATCGGCATACTTTTCCTGGCTTTTCCTAGCTAAACTAAGATAGTATCTGTTACTTTCATGAGTTATTGTATAAATATAAATAGAAATTTTGTTAAGCTTCTCTATTTTCTTAAGATTATCAAATGATACGGGGAATCTGATTTCATCTGCCCATACTACGAATCTTCTACACCATCGAAGGCTTTTGTAATGTCGTCTAACGTTATGCATAGTCCTGCCCAATGCTAAGTTTTTATACGCTGCAATGCACTGTAACAAACACTCATCTCCTTCACTTTCAGGATTAAATACTGATTCTTTACCCTTTAATTTTGCAGGATATGGTACGTAAGATCCAAGGTGCATAGGGTGGCGAATATATGAAAAATTAATGGCAAAGCCTGACATGGAATGAATTCCTACGCTTGAGGATTGGACATTTTTTAGGCATTCGTCAATTTTAGCAGACATTTCGTCAACCCATGAATTTACGAGAACTTCCACCTCTTCCTGTGTAACAGTCTGAGTTTCGCCTCTAATTGAAAATACTTTGTCTAATATTTCATATTGATTGTCGGCATGATTAAGTTTTTGCAAAATTAGGCTTACATCAGGGTAAATGTGAAATGAGGGAGGGAATTCTTCCTGTATGTCTGAACTGATTGTCTATATATTGTATAAAAAATTCCCTATACCTATTTATATATAAGCTGGGGTCGGCGTCTAAATGACCGGGAATAGAGAAAGAATGTCTCGAGAATGATCCTTCGAAATGGCGTATGACTTCTAACACTCGCGGAATAACGTTATCTAAGTTAAGTACCTCTGGGGAATCTGGAGCGTTGACTTCTTCATCTGATATGTCGTGAACAGGGAGTTGATTGTCTTCATCTGAGGATGCCTGCTGGTTGCCGTCTGGTGCTTCTTCTAGTTCCTGGGACAGCTGGGGTTGACTGCGTACAGGCGTGCTCCACTCAGAGGGCTGGGTTGAATCCAGGGGCGATTCTGTAACATAATATTAGCAATGAATAAACATTAAGAGGAAAGCAAATTTGAAAACATTAAGAGGATTTGAAAACCTTAATAGGAAAACAATGTTTGTAACTTTAAGAGGAAAATATCGTGTAAATAAGAGGATTTATTATTAAGAGGAAAAACAAAAAAAGTTTAAATAAGAGGAAAAACTGAATTACAGATAAATAATAATATTACTTACGAGCTGGGATGTTGATTCCACCAAGTATGAGATTCTCTTGATCACGAATAGGAACTCCTGTAATGGAAACATTTTTCTGTATGAGTACTTATTACTTGTTTATACACTTGTTAAAATATACAATTATTAACTTTTAAAATTACGAAAATTATTGTGAAAACGTACGGTTATTTATGATGCGACGGCGTTTGGGTGGAGGTTCAATGACGTTTCTGGCTTCGGTGGGAGGTTCCGGTTAACGGAGAAACGACAGTACGGGCAGGAAGTAGAACCATGAACTGAAATGAGAATAATATATATAAATTGACTGTATGTATGTATGCGTGTTTCGGATATATATTTTCTTTGAAAGTTTATTGAATGTGCGAGAAAAAGCGGTACTTACGATTTGCACAATAGAGTTGTCCACAGCTGGTACAGGTTACGTCAAAATGTCCAGGCGGTGTAGGCCCGTTGCATCCTATACAGTACAGTCTGCATT
>NC_091164.1:26059185-26116685 GCF_040958095.1 Procambarus clarkii | reverse complement strand
ATTAGTATGTCACATATGCACTTATTCATAAGCAAGATATTGACTATAAGCAAGTGGGAGAACGCAACCCATTCTCGCACAAAAAAATATGGCTTGGAATATGTTACATATGTACTTATTTATAATCTAATTTGTAACTATAAGCAATAAGTCATATTTGTGTTGTCTTGTGCGAGAGCAGGTTGGAGTCCGGGTTGCAGCCACACGCTGAGCGGGGTCACAAACCAATACAAGGGTAGCGATCCCCTGGCAGCAGTCTCTAGCGACCAGCTAGCAGCACTACTCAACAGGCACCTCCCTGTCGTCAGTCTCTCCCTTAAGCCAGTCCCAAAGATACGCTGATCTTTTTCAACACTAAATCACTAGCAGCTACACACTGCTTCATCGGCGGCGGCTTACTTGATCGTTTCCAGGACCATGTAGGGAGACTGTGGACTGCCCAAGATGAACTGCCGTCTCCAGCACCGCTACCCCCAGACGTCACCTTTGTGGACACAAAAACGTCATCAATGACCTAGCCGATACTGGTGAAACTAGGAAATACCTCTAACCCACTGGGGATTGACATTGTGCTCTGTTGCACACACTAGGTGGCGCTGGTCTTGATTCGCCACTTCACCAGAGGTCACTCACAACGACCCCTCTGGCTGACCAAGGCAGGAATCTTGAGCCATTTGCAGGTACTAGACAGACACCACCAGATGGCATTATCCGTATTACGTCCGAACCCGTGGGGGTTTAGAGAGCCGATTCACAGATGGCGCTGACGTCGCTACGCCAAGCTCCGATGATGTAGTCGAGTTCGTAACAGGTCACAACAAGTGACTTTGGTCACAACAAGTGACTATGGTCACAAACATAACTGTGTACTCCGACCTTCGACTGTGGCTGGAGGGGCGGGTGACCGACTCCCTCAAGGGTACCGAAGGACTGGTCGTGTGTATTATCCCTCTCTCTAGTGTCTCTTTCAATACTGACTGCCGACTAACTCTGAACCGGACTTATAAGGAAAGTCCAAATTGGAACAGGGACATAACACTCGTTAAAACAGGTCAAAATGACTCACATAATCACAGTTTCATCATTGGATCTGTCTTTAACTGATCCTATGATTGATGTGATTGTCAACACCTGTTGTTGGCTATGAACTGGTTCAAGTAAGAAATACAGAGTGGTGACTATGGTCTTGGTTCTTCCTTCTAATGTTCTTGTAAGGAACTTCTCCCTCAGACTCTATAGTGGCACTTCTAGTTCACACACAACATTCGTTGGAAACTTTTCTTTATCTCAAGTATACAGATTACTTGGACACAGCATGACCATAGTCATAAACTTTTCACAGTTCTGTTGCCTGTGAAGGTATCTCGTGGAATCTCTCACAATAAAACCTCATAGTATCTCTCACTTTATCTCTCGTAAAGAAGCTCTTGCTAGAGTTGGATGTGACAAATGCTATAGGCCCAGATGGAATCTTCCCTTGGATACTGAAGGAAGGAGCAGAAGCACTGTGCCTGCCACACTCCATAGTGTATAACAAATCACTGGTAACAGGGGAATTTCCAAAATTTTGGAAGACGGCTAATATTGTCCCAATATACAAGAAGGGGATAGACAGGAGGCACTGAACTACAGGCCAGTGTCCCTAACTTGCATATCGTGCTAGCTGATGGAGAAGATTGTGCGAAAAAAGCTTGTGGAACATCTGGAGCGAAAGAACTTTGTAATACAGTATCAAAATGGGTTCAGGGATGGTAATTCCTGCCTCACAGAATTAATTGAATTCTATGACCAGGCAACAAAAATCAGGCAAGAAAGAGAGGGGTGGGCAGACTGCATATTTTTGGATTACCAGAAAACCCTTGACACAGTACCACACAAGAGACTAGTGAAAAAGCTGGAGATGCAGCCAGGAGTGAAAGGGAAGGTACTTTGGATAAGGGAGTACCTAAGCAACAGAAGACAGCGAGTCACTGTGAGGGGTGAGGCTTTGGAGTAGCGAGGCGTCACAAGTGGAGTCCCGCAGGGGTCTGTCCTTGGACCTATATTGTTTCTGATACATGTAAATGATCTCCCAGAGGGTATAGAATCGTTCTTCTCATTGTTTGCTGATGATGCAAAAATTTAGGAGGATTAAAACAGAGGATGATAGTAGGAGGCTACAAGATGACCTAGACAGACTGAATGAATGGTCCAACAAATGGCTACTAAAGTTCAACACGAGTAAATGCAAGGTCATGTAACTAGGCACTGGAAACAGGAGGCCAGACACAGGATACCGAATGGGAAATGAAGTACTCCATGAAACGGACAGAGAGAAAGATCTAGGAGTTGATATCACACCAAACCTGTCTCCTGAAGCCCAAATAAAAAGAATTACATCTGCGGCATATGCGAGGCTGGCTAACATCAGAACTGCCTTCAGGAACCTTGTACACAGCATATGTAAGACCAATCCTGGAGTATGCGGCCCCATCATGGAGCCCGTACCTTGTCAAGCAGAAGACGAAGCTGGAAAAAGTTCAGAGGTGTGCCACTAGGCTAGTCCCAGAACTAAGAGACATGAAGTACGAGGAAAGTCTGCGTAAGATGCACCTCATGACACTAGAAAACAGAAGAGTAAGGAGATATGATCACTACCTACAAAATTCGCAGAGGAATTTACAAGGTAGATAAGGACAAACATTTTAACACGGGTGGTACACGAACAAGGGGACACAGGTGGAGACTGAGTACCCAAATGAGCCACAGGGACGTTAGAAAGAACTTTTTCAGTATCAGAGTAGTTAACAGGTGGAATGCATTAGGACAGTGATGTGGTGGAGGCTGACTCCATACACAGTTTCAAATGTAGATATGATAGAGCCCAGTAGGCTCAGGAATCTGTACATCTATTGATTCACAGATGATAGGCGGGACCAAAGAGCCAGAGCTCAAACCCCTCAAACACAACATAGTACTTCACTCTAATCAGCTTCATCATTTGTCTAAGTGATTGGCAAATGATCAGTAGGCTACTATGCAGGCATCTAAGAATATTGAGTCGCTATAGGCTCATCCATGGCCACTTGGGTTGTTAAGTAATGGGACGTCCCCGATCCTTGAGTTGACTCTTGAAGATGACCTGACCTCCTAATCTCTCTACATAGCCTGAGGCACAATACTTCCATCAGCAGCCTTCCAAAATGGCCGCTGTCTGGTGGAGACCCATAACAATAGAACTGCCAAGCTGGCGCTACGTCGTCACTGCCTGACCACACGGCGGCCCTCGCACCATCATTACACTGCTAGCTTCACCGGCGCTCATTAGAGATCAAAGAAGCTGGATATTTGTAATATCATAAACAACCTTTGTGCGTCGGATGTTTTCACCGAGGGTGCACGAGGGCAGCTTCCCAAGTTTAGTGCGCGTGCACATGCTGTGTGATGTGTTACCTGAAGTTGTGCACATGCTGTGTGATGTGTTACCTGACGTTAATTATTGGGAACAAAGAGACTATTCTGCCACATTGTCCATGACAGGTATCACACTTGTACCTGTTGAACAGTGTTTGTCAACAAGAGGCATTACTGACCAGCCTGTTGTACAGTGTTTGTCAACAAGAGGCATTACTGACGAGCCGGTTGTACAGTGTTTGTCCCCAAGAGGCATCACTGACCAGCCTGTTGTACAGTGTTTCTCCACAAGAGGCATCACTGACCAGCCTGTTGTACAGTGTTTCTCCACAAGAGGCATCACGGACCAGCCTGTTGTACAGTGTTTCTCCACAAGCGGGATCACTGACCAGCCTGTTGTACAGTGTTTCTCCACAAGCGGGATCACTGACCAGCCTGTTGTACAGTGCTTGCTCACTACTTAATTAACATAATGTCTGCTACCTCGTCTCTCAAAGTATAGATGTTATCCCAATTTTACTCCAGACGCTAAAATTTGCTCTAAACTCTTTTTATTCGTGAAACGAATTTTGCAGACAAGGTTCACGATTTCCTTCATCTCGCATCATTGCAGCTTGGGCCAGAGAAGAAGGGGGGAAATAATGCCACGATAATGCAACATTGTATTGCAATACTGAGGCTCCACAACAGCCTGCTTGCTCTCCATGCCAACCACAGATCTATTTTCTTGCTTACACAAGATCACTTCCAGCTGATGCTGACTCGTTCAACGACAGCCTGAGCTGTGTGTCGTCTAGGCCGTGCTGTCGACCAGTCGTGATGGTGAGTGTCGCTGCCTTCTCTCGTCGTGCTCATATTCTTCACCTTCACTATGCAGCACCAAGGCCTTCTCTTGACATGGTCATGGTCATCTCTTTCACTATGCTATACTGCTTCCTTCTCTTGACATGATAATAGTCATCATCTTCACTACGAGTACTGCCTCCTTCTCTTGACATGGTCATGGTCATCACCTTCACTATGCAGTACTACTTCAGTGCTATATCACCTTCACTACACAGACGTGTTGTGCTAACTCATTACATATTCTGGGAACACGACTCTTGGTATTCACAGAGGAAATGTTCGCTGATAAAACTTAAGACTTTAAATATATTCTTAGTGTGTTCAGACCGCTCCAGTACTGCCGGGGACTGTCACTGTTGTACTGCCGGGGACTGTCACTGTTGTACTGCCGGGCACAGTCACTGTTGTACTGCCCAGGACAGTCACTGTTGTACTGCCGGGGACAGTCACTGTTGTACTGCCGGGGACTGTCACTGTTGTACTGCCGGGGACAGTAACTGTTGTACTGCCGGGGACAGTCACTGTTGTACTGCCGGGGACTGTCACTGTTGTACTGCCGGGGACAGTCACTGTTGTACTGCCGGGGACAGTCACTGTTGTACTGCCGGGGACTGTCACTGTTGTACTGCCGGGACAGTCACTGTAGTACTGCCGGGGACTGTCACTGTTGTACTGCCGGGGACTGTCACTGTTGTACTGCCGGGGACTGTCACTGTTGTACTGCCGGGGACAGTCACTGTTGTACTTCCGGGGACTGTCACTGTTGTACTGCCGGGGACTGTCACTGTTGTACTGCCGGGGACAGTCACTGTAGTACTGCCGGGGACAGTCACTGTTGTACTGCCGGGGACTGTCACTGTTGTACTGCCGGGGACAGTCACTGTTGTACTGCCGGGGACAGTCACTGTTGTACTGACCAAGACAGTCACTGTTGTACTGCCGGGGACAGTCACTGCTTTACTGCCGGGGACAGTAACTGTTGTACTGCCGGGGACAGTCACTGTTGTACTGACCAAGACAGTCACTGTTGTACTGCCGGGGACAGTCACTGCTTTACTGCCGGGGACAGTAACTGTTGTACTGCCGGGGACAGTCACTGTTGTACTGACCAAGACAGTCACTGTAGTACTGCCGGGGACAGTCACTGTTGTACTGCCGGGGACAGTCACTGTTGTACTGCCGGGGACAGTCACTGCTTTACTGCCGGGGACAGTCACTGTTGTACTGCCGGGGACAGTCACTGCTTTACTGCCGGGGACAGTCACTGCTTTACTGCCGGGGACAGTCACTGCTTTACTGCCGGGGACAGTCACTGTTGTACTGCCGGGGACAGTCACTGCTTTACTGCCGGGGACAGTCACTGCTTTACTGCCGGGGACAGTCACTGCTTTACTGCCGGGGACAGTCACTGTTGTACTGCCCGGGACAGTCATTGTTGTACTGCCGGGGACAGTCACTGTTGTACTGCCGGGGACAGTCACTGTTGTACTGCCGGGACAGTCACTGTTGTACTGCCGGGACAGTCACTGTAGTACTGCCGGGGACAGTCACTGTAGTACTGCCGGGACAGTCACTGTTGTACTGCCGGGGACAGTCACTGTTGTACTTCCGGGGACAGTCACTGTTGTACTGACCAAGACAGTCACTGTTGTACTGCCGGGGGAAGTCACTGTTGTACTGACCAAGACAGTCACTGTAGTACTGCCGGGACAGTCACTGTTGTACTGCCGGGGACAGTCACTGTTGTACTGCCGGGACAGTCACTGTTGTACTTCCGGGGACAGTCACTGTTGTACTGCCGGGACAGTCACTGTTGTACTGCCGGGGACAGTCACTGTTGTACTGCCGGGACAGTCACTGTTGTACTGCCGGGGACAGTCACTGTTGTACTGCCGGGACAGTCACTGTTGTACTGCCGGGACAGTCACTGTTGTACTGACCAAGACAGTCACTGTTGTACTACCGGGGACAGTCACTGTTGTACTGCCGGGGACAGTCACTGTTGTACTGCCGGGGACAGTCACTGTTGTACTGCCGGGGACAGTCACAGCTTTACTGCCGGGGACAGTCACTGTTGTACTGCCGGGGACAGTCACTGTTGTACTGCCGGGGACAGTCACTGTTGTACTGCCGGGGACAGTCACTGTTGTACTGCCGGGGACAGTCACTGTTGTACTGCCGGGGACAGTCACAGCTTTACTGCCGGAACAGTCACTGTTGTACTGCCGGGGACAGTCACTGTTGTACTGCCGGGGACAGTCACTGTTGTACTGCCGGGACAGTCACTGTTGTACTGCCGGGGACAGTCACTGTTGTACTGCCGGGGACAGTCACTGTTGTACTGCCGGGGACAGTCACTGTTGTACTGCCGGGGACAGTCACAGCTTTACTGCCGGGGACAGTCACTGTTGTACTGCCGGGGACAGTCACTGTTGTACTGCCGGGGACAGTCACAGCTTTACTGCCGGGACAGTCACTGTTGTACTGCCGGGACAGTCACTGTTGTACTGACGAGGACAGTCACTGCTGTACTGACCAGGATAGTCACTGCTGTACTGACCAGGACAGTCACTGCTGTACTGCCCAGAACAGTCACTGTTGTACTGCCGGGGACAGTCACTGTTGTACTGCCGGGGAAAGTCACTGTTGTACTGCCGGGGACAGTCACTGCTGTACTGCCCAGGACAGTCACTGTTGTACTGCCCAGGACATTCACTGTTGTACTGCTGGGGGACAGTCACTGTTGTACTGCCCAGGATAGTCACTGCTATACTGACCAGGACAGTCACTGCTGTACTGACCAATACAGTCACTGCTGTACTGACCACGATAGTCACTGCTGTACTGACCAGGATAGTCACTGCTGTACTGACCACGATAGTCACTGCTGTACTGACCAGGAGAGTCACTGCTGCACTGACCAGGATACTCACTGCTGTACTGACCAGGAAAGTCACCGCTGTACTGACCAGGACAGTCACCGCTGTACTGCCCAGAATAGTCACTGTTGTACTGACCAGGATAGTCACTGCTGTACTGACTATGACAGTCACTGCTGTACTGACCAGAATAGTCACTGCTGTACTGACCAGGATAGTCAATGGTGTACTGACCAGAACAGTCACTGCTGTACTGACGAGGACAGTCACTGCTGTACTGACCAGGACAGTCACTGCTGTACTGACCAGGACAGTCACTGCTGTACTGCCCAGAACAGTCACTGTTGTACTGCCGGGGACAGTCACTGTT
Source organism: Procambarus clarkii (assembly GCF_040958095.1). NCBI lineage: Eukaryota > Metazoa > Arthropoda > Malacostraca > Decapoda > Cambaridae > Procambarus > Procambarus clarkii. Next base: position 26,109,197 of record NC_091164.1, on the reverse strand, counting down.
GTACTGCCGGGGAAAGTCACTGTTGTACTGCCGGGGACAGTCACTGCTGTACTGACGAGGACAGTCACTGCTGTACTGACCAGGATAGTCACTGCTGTACTGACCAGGACAGTCACTGCTGTACTGCCCAGAACAGTCACTGTTGTACTGCCGGGGACAGTCACTGTTGTACTGCCGGGGAAAGTCACTGTTGTACTGCCGGGGTCAGTCACTGCTGTACTGCCCAGGACAGTCACTGTTGTACTGCCCAGGACATTCACTGTTGTACTGCCGGGGGACAGTCACTGTTGTACTGCCCAGGAGAGTCACTGCTATACTGACCAGGACAGTCACTGCTGTACTGAAAAATACAGTCACTGCTGTACTGACCACGATAGTCACTGCTGTACTGACCAGGATAGTCACTGCTGTACTGACCAGGATAGTCACTGCTGTACTGACCAGGAGAGTCACTGCTGCACTGACCAGGATAGTCACTGCTGTACTGACCAGGAAAGTCACCGCTGTACTGACCAGGACAGTCACCGCTGTACTGACCAGGACAGTCACTGCTGTACTGCCCAGGATAGTCACTGTTGTACTGACCAGGATAGTCACTGCTGTACTGACTATGACAGTCACTGCTGTACTGACCAGAATAGTCACTGCTGTACTGACCAGGATAGTCAATGGTGTACTGACCAGAACAGTCACTGCTGTACTGACGAGGACAGTCACTGCTGTACTGACCAGGACAGTCACTGCTGTACTGACCAGGACAGTCACTGCTGTACTGACCAGGACAGTCACTGCTATACTGACCAGGACAGTCACTGCTGTACTTACCAGGACAGTCACTGCTGTACAGACCAGGACAGTCACTGCTGTACTGACCAGGACAGTCACTGCTGTACTGACCAGGACAGTCACTGCTATACTGACCAGGACAGTCACTGCTGTACTTACCAGGACAGTCACTGCTGTACTGACCAGGAAAGTCACTGCTGTACTGACCAGGACAGTCACTGCTGTACTGATCAGGACAGTCACTGCTGTACTGACCAGAACAGTCACTGCTGTACTGACCAGGAGTGTCAATGCTGTACTGACCAGGACAGTCACTGCTGTACTGACCAGGACAGTCACTGCTATACTGACCAGGAGAGTCACTGCTGTACTGACCAGAACAGTGACTGCTGTACTGACCAGGACAGTCACTGCTATACTGACCAGGACAGTCACTGCTGTACTGACCAGAACAGTCACTGCTGTTCTGACCAGGACAGTCACTGCTGTACTGACCATAACAGTCACTGCTGTACTGACCAGAACAGTCACTGCTGTACTGATCAGGATAGTCATTGCTGTACTGCCCAAAACAGTCACTGCTGTACTGCCCAGAACAGGCACTGCTGTACTGCCCAGAACAGTCACTGCTGTACTGACCAGGATAATCACTGCTGTACTGACCAGGACAGTCACTGCTGTACTGCCCAGAACAGTCACTGCTGTACTGACCAGGATAATCACTGCTGTACTGCCCAGGACACTCACTTCTTTAAACTAAAGACGTTTTGTTCTTTCCAGCAGTTAATTCTCCCACATAAGCAGAGGCTTGATGAAAAACGTGAGTGACCTCTCATATCTCGCTAGTGCTCTCGGGGGTGGTGATATTTGGGGTTTAAATACCTCGAAATATCCATCCTTTTTAATGGTCTGAGTTTGATGGAGTGGGTTAAAGCATAGTAAGTTATGCCAGTTGTTGGGAAGCAACTGTGCTGGCTGGGTTCGAGTCCTTGGTGGGTGGGTGTTGTGTCTAAAGTTGATTAACTTCAATTGTGAGTTTAGGTAAGTCTATGTGCAAAACATATATATATATATATATATATATATATATATATATATATATATATATATATATATATATATATATATATAAAATATAAAATATAAATATATATATATATATATATATATATATATATATATATATATATATATATATATATATATAAAATATAAAATATAAATATATATATATATATATATATATATATATATATATATGTATATATATATATATATATATATATATATATATAAAATATAAAATATAAATATATATATATATATATATATATATATATATATAAAATATAAAATATAAATATATATATATATATATATATATATATATATATATATATATATATATATATATATATATATATATATATATATTCTGACGTTAATCTCTATCAAGAGAGATTGAGCCTTCTCTTCCCTACACATTTATGTCATTCAAGTACAAGATACTATATTGAAGATACGTCCACCAGTATCGCCAAACGTTTTGCCCAGGAAGCAAAGCGTACCTTGCACTACCAGACACACCGGCTCCGGACCGCCGTCAAACAAGCAAACTACTCATTCTCCGCCTGCCTGTTCCTGATTGGCTGGTGTGTCACCGCACCTGCACTCACGCCACTACCTGAGTCGACGTCTGGGCCAGCAGCACACCGTACTCTTCAGAATATCCCTGTGCTCCTTGGAGTTGACATCTCTCTATAGTAGACTAAGCTCTGGCTGTCGTGTACTAAGGGAGGTGGCAGCTTGAAGCCAGTATTCTCAGCACCTGATTTGATTTATATTACCTGCACTTTATTGTCTTAGAGTAAATTTTTACTGCCATTAATTATTCATGTTGTTTTGTTTGTTGACTTGTTTTGAATTTTACGTAAGCCAAGAGATTGTGTTTATTCATATCTTGTTTTCTAGAGTAATTAAAATTTCATTGTTTATACTTTGTGTTTTGTGTGTCTTCCCATTACCTTACCACAGACAAAAGGGCAAACGATCTTCATTTTTTTGTTATGTGACGAGGCCCTGCCCCCAGCTATTGAAACAGCCGAACACCAACGCTTTACCGTCACATTTCATGGGGCCCTGTCCACGGAGCTTCACTCAGGTACAAGTACCAGATCGTAAATTTGTGGTAAGCGTACTTGGCTTTGGTAGAGTAGCTTTTCACTATTTTCAATATTCAACTTTATTTTCATATGGTGCTGTGTGTATTGTGCATTCCGAGAGTAGCATATGGTGAAGATGAGACAACTTTGGATTACGTGGTGACTGTAGGCCTCAGTCATTCTCTTAATTGGTCATCTCTCCCTCCGTGTTATTACTCGTGTTTACCATCTTTTGTCCCTTGGATATTTCTCATTTTTGACAGATCATCATATTGGTACCCTGGTACTGTGGTCTGCCCCCGGGTCAAGTGCACCTAATCTTCTGCAATCCGACAGTAGGAGGATAAAGAGGGTCATAGTTCCTCTCGCACGAACTTTAGTTGCTGAATTGGGACCTCAGCAGCAGTTCTCGTCACCAGTTGACACCTCGCACCCCTACACGTCGGTCAGAGATGATGATATTTACATTGGTAGGGAATTAGCCTTCTTTTTCAGAGCACAAAAGTTCGCTGATTCTGTAAGTATCATATTCATTTCAGTGGGAAAAACTTGCTTATGTCCTATAGAGACTCGGCAAGGTATGCCTACATTCTTGGACTACCTAATTCACTTTTGAGGCAATTAACTGTTTCATTTGTTTTAGAAACTCAGTTTCGCTTATTTAGTAGGATTTTCTTGTCCTTATCCTCTTACATTGAGTACCAGGTACAAGATGTCCTGCGACCTTGATTTATTAATCATTTATCATCTTGAAATTAACATTAATTGTTAACGATTCCACAGGATAGGTACCAGTTGCCACGTTGTCCTGTTTCTGACATTCACCATATCACAACAGTATATTCGTTGTGCATTTATTTGCTAATTTCACCATGTTTCGTCTCCAAGCTTTCCGTGCAGATCCAGCAGGTGCAATAGGGACCTTAAGTCGTGCCAAGAGGACTGAATTACAAACTCTTGCACATAAGTATCAACTAGAAGTTCCCCATGGAGCCAACAAAAATGAACTACATAACCTGTTACTGGATCATCTCTTAGAGGAAGGTAAGATAGACTCTGAAACTCACGAAACTTACTTTATTGCAGATAAACCTGATTTGGCAACTCTGAAACTCAAACTAGAAATTGCCAAGATCGAACGAGAACAACAAAGAGAAGCTCTACAAATAAAAGAACGAGAAGCTGCCTTGAAGAAAGAAGAACAAGAACGTGAGATTGCAATACTCCGTGAGCGGGAACGAATACAGCTTGAAACAAAACAACGCCAATTGGAGATGCAACGCGACCATGACAAACAACAAGCAGCTCTGGCTATGGAATGTCGTCAACAAGAATTCGCGTTCGAAACTACACACCTCGCTCAACGCCAGCAAGCTACCGCCAGTCTTCCTGTCAGTTTCAATATCTCACATGCAAGTAAGTTAATGCCACCATTCGTAGAGACAGAAGTTGATGTATTTTTCACCACCTTTGAGACCCTTGCTAATCAACTTAGTTGGCCTGCCGACCAATGGGCAACCCTTCTCAGAATACATCTCATAGGTAGAGCTGCAGTTACACTCAGTACTTTGGCGTCTGAGAATGACTATCAGACTCTGAAACAAGCAGTGTTGGACGCCTACCTTCTCTCCACCGAAAGCTATCGAAGGAAATTCCGTGACCACCTGAAGGCAAGTGCCACTACCTTTCTCGAATTTGCTAATACCAAAAGGAGATATTTTATGAAATGGCTGGAAGCAGCACATGTCTCAACCTTTGCAGAACTCGTCAATCTCGTGCTAGTTGAAGAATTCTTGAGGCGTGTGCCGCCTCCTGTTCGTTTATATTTAGCAGATAAAGAAGAGACCGACTACCTAAAGTGTGCTAAGTCGGCTGACACTTACAGCCTCATCCACCGGCTGACACCAGAACCACCTTCCAGTAAGAAGTCTTGGTACAGTTACGAGAAAGTGAGTACCGATCAAGCTGGCTCGCAATTGTACTGTAAGTATTGTAGACTCTATGCACATACCATAGATAAATGTGGTAAGTCTCAATACAAAGGAAATACTGAATCAACTAAACCCAAACAGACTCCTCCTAAGTCCGGTAAGCCTGTGATGAATGTTGGTGTTCATGTTAATGATCTTTCTCTTTTCAGTAAACACCTGTATACTGGAACTGTCTCTACCAACGGTTCAGATCCGGAGGGACGTTTCAAACTGAAGATCTTGAGGGACACAGCGGCTCTTCAATCAATTATTTTGAAATCAGCTGTGCCCAATATCGCCTACACCGGAGAAACTGTCTTCATCACTGACCTCACTGCTACCACTTCTTATCCTCTCGCCAGAGTCCACCTGGATTGTCCCTTCGTGACCGGAGAAGTCCAAGTCGCCATCAGGGAAAAGCCTTTTCCCATGCCGGGAGTGCAACTTCTCCTGGGCAATGACTTGGCAGAAGACCTGCAACCGACCAACCTGGTCGTCATGGACAAACCCCAGGTGTGTACCTCTGTAATGGATAATCCCATCTTTGAGTATGTTCCAGCAAAGGTTCAAGAGAGTGATGAAGTTTCTCCTCCGGTTTTAGTGACCACCCGTGCACAAGCAGCACGACCACAGCCAGCTGACTCTACTGCTACCGCTGTCCATCAAGACCCTCAGAAACTAACCCCGAATCTGACCAAGTTAGAGTTCTGTAAGTTACAGAGGGAAGATCTTACTTTGACACCATTATTTTTCCAGGCTGAGACTCAACCTAACAGTATTCCTGGGTTCTTTCTAGAGAACGAGTTGCTCTACCGCAGATATAGACCCAGTAAACTGAAGGAGGAGGACGATTGGGCCAACGTCGAACAACTAGTGATTCCTGCCAGCCTGCGGCCCACTATTCTACACCTGGCCCACGGAACACTCTCACACTACGGATTTAACAAGACCTACCATGGAATCCGTCAAGACTACTACTGGCCAGGTATGGTAAATAGCATCAAACAGTACGTGAAACAGTGTCATACATGTCAGATGGCAGGTAAACCGAACATCTCTATCCCCAGAGCACTGACTTCCATACAGGTGCCTGCGGAACCTTTCCACAGACTTATTATAGACTGTGTTGGTCTTTTACCTCGGACCAGTTCAGGTAACGCTTATATCCTAACCATCCTGTGTCCTACCACCAGATTTCCCATAGCAGTTCCAGTAAAGAACATTACGGCTGCTACGGTTGTGAAACACTTATTGAAGATCTTCACCCAGTATGGATTTCCATGGGAGGTTCAGAGCGACTGTGGCACCAACTTCACTTGTGATCTCTTCAAGAGGACACTGGAAGAGTTCAACATCAAACAGGTATTGTCCAGCCCCTATCATCCTGCTTCACAGGGTTCTCTTGAGCGTAGTCATCAGACTATTAAAGCACTCCTGAAGAAGTTTTGTAATGAAACCTCTAAGGATTGGGATAAGCAAATTGATTTGATTATGTGCATCTATAGGAGTCTTCCCAATGAGTCTCTAGGAGTATCACCTTATGAGATGATCTACGGACGTAAGTGCCGTACTCCACTCAAAGCTTTCAAAGACTCCCTACGTGATGCCACCTTCAGTGAGCATCTGAATGTGCCCCAGTTTCTTCAAAACCTACAACATATTCTAGAGAGGGTACATAATTTTGCCAAAGATAATCTATTGAAAGCACAAGAGAGGATGAAGACTCATTACGACCAGACCAGCAAAGTAAGGAAATTTAAACCGGGAAACTTCGTGCTTGCCTATTTCCCTATCCCAGGTTCTCCTTTGCAAAAGAGGTTTTCAGGACCCTACCGCATCAAGGAGTGTAGAAACAACCACAACTACGTTCTAGAGACTCCAGATAGGCGGCGGAAGACCCAGTTGTGCCACGTCAACCTCCTGAAGCTATATAATGGTACTCCTCCCACTGTAATGATAACATCTTCTTTTAAAGAGCCATACATCCACAGTGAGACCTTCCCTGCTTCTCCTCCCGAAAGCACTGACACGGAGTCAGCGCTTTCCAATTCGGAAATCCTAACTGATCTTCATTATTATTTTAAGGACAGTCATAGTGCACCTCTTATCAAAATCTTCAAAGAACATCAAGAGTTGTTCCGAGATGATCCACAAGAGTATAATGTTACCCAGCACGACATCCAACTGTTCCCTGACACCCGGCCGATTCGTCAACCCTTCTACCGAATCAGCCCTAGCAAGAAGGAAGTCATGCGTGCTGAGGTGCAGTACCTCTTGGATCATGGACTGGCTACACCTTGTGAGTCCCCCTGGGCCTCACCCTGTATCTTGGTGCCAAAACCCCAAGGTAAGGTTAGACTTTGCACGGACTACCGTAGGTTTGTGAAGAATTTTAGTACGGTAGCAACACCATTAATCACTTTAACCAGTCCCAAGCAACGGTATAATTGGACCATTCAGCAAACCGTTGCTTTCGAACAACTCAAATTCCTCCTCTATTCTAATCCTATTCGCGCCTCGCCAGATATCACCAAGCCTTTCATCCTTCATGTCGACGCCAGTGGTACCGGCATCGGGGGTGTCCTGATGCAGCAACGAGGCGAGGAGGTTCTACCTGTCAGCTACTACAGCTACAAGTTGAAACCCCACCAGAGGAACTACAGCACTATCGAGAAGGAGCTACTCTCCATCGTCCTGAATCTCCAGCACTTTGCTCCATACCTACAAGGTGCCAGGTCAACCACCATCTTCTCAGACCACAATCCTCTCCACTTCTTACATCAAGCCCAATTCAATAACTAACGTCGTCTACGATGGGCTTTATATCTGCAAGATTTCAACCTGGAGATCCGCTATATATAGGGTTCTGACAACATCATAGCCGACGCCCTCTCCAGAGTCTATGAAGTAGAAGCAACTCCAACTATCACTCTACCACATGAAGACGTAACTTCTTCCAGAACCGCAGGCTTCGGGGGAGAGTTGTGACGATAATCTCTTTCAAGAGAGATTGAGCCTGCTCTTCCCTACACATTTATGTCATTCAAGTACAAGATACTATATTGAAGATACATCCACCAGTATCGCCAAACGTTTTGCCCAGGAAGCAAAGTGTACCTTGCACTACCAGACACACTGGCTCCCGACCGCCGTCAAACCAACAAACTACTCATTCTCCGCCTGCCTGTTCCTGATTGGCTGGTGTGTTGCCGCACCTGCACTCACGCCACTACCTGAGTCGACGTCTGGGCCAGCAGCACGCCGTACTCATCAGAATATCCCTGTGCTCCTTGGAGTTGACATCTCTCTATAGTAGACTAAGCTCTGGCTGTCGTGTACTAAGGGAGGTGGCAGCTTGAAGCCAGTATTCTCAGCACCTGATTTGATTTATATTACCTGCACTTTATTGTCTTAGGGTAAATTTTTACTGCCATTAATTATTCATGTTGTTATAAAATCATGTTAATCAAAATCAATGTTAATGTATAAAATCATTATTCATGTTATAATGTTATAAAAGATATAAAATCGGAGATGCGTAAGTTCTATTCAGTTGTGTATTTGTAAACTAAAAGTCTTTGAAAATGTAATAAGTTTTACGAAACGCGCTCGTGTCGCGTCAGACTAGAAATAAAAATGAATTTTGGAGAATTGATTTTTGATTTACCTCCAACAGTGAAAAGAAATGTACGAAAGATTGAGAAAATTCGTGCTAGAATTATTAATCTTACTTTTTCGGTCATATTTAATAATATATATATATATATATATATATATATATATATATATATATATATATATATATATATATATATATAATATATATATATATATATATATATATATATATATATATATATATATATATTTTTTTTTTTTTTTTTTTTTTTTTATATAGGGAAGGGAGTACCACCTCTGGCTGGAAGAAGGGGGACCCATAGCCTCGGAGGAAACCACACATAACGCATTGGAGGGAATGTGGGTCCCCTCCAATACAGTTTCTGTGTGCTTTTCTCCTACCACCCCCTTCCCTTTTTTTTTTTTCCTTTATTGTGTATTTAAAGGTTACAAAACATACAAGACAAATGCCTAAAGGTTATGGATCTCTTGAAGCTCCTCCGCTTCTGGACAGGAACCGAGGACGCAGCAAGCATTTCCCCTCTGGATCGCCACACTGAGACGCTGAAATAAAAAACTGGAAGCCCTTGGGTCTCTGGTGACGTCAATGAGCTTGGAACCCAATTCCTTGAGAAATCCCAAGGCACTCTTGCCCCAGGGGCCATGCGTCTCAGACGCTATGGGAACAAAGAGGTATTGACCTTCCAGTCGCCTGTACTTGAGTGATTTTGCTGTTTCCCTGTGGTTGGCCGCCCCACCTGCTTGATCAGCTCCGAAGTGTACATAGGTGTCAGCCAGGGTGGATACACATGTGTAGTCCCACACCAACTGTCTACCCTCCTTCCATGAGTATATGGTGATGCCATCAGGGCGAAGTGCTGGGAAATCCGGGTTTTGGACCCCTAAGATGCGAGGTTCTCTCTCCGCTGGGCACCCAGCTGAGACGAGGCTTCTCTTGATGATGTCATTGACCTCGTTGTGTCTTGCATGCCAGCCCTTTGTGCTTCCGCAATGCAACCCATGCAGTCCGTATTGGTCTGCTTCCACCCTGTTGAAAATACACTTGTATTCAGTGTGAATTGGGGCACCAAGGCGGAGGGCCACTGCTACACGAAGGGATTCTGGATCTAGGCGCGTGCCCATTGCAGACATGGGTACTGTCAGGAGGAAGTCTCCTGCATGGGGGGCACGCACTGCTCTGAGGCGGGCTTTCTCCTTGTCTGATGTTGCGACGCTTAGCATGGCATCAGCTACTTTTTCCACTAGAGGGTGGTCCCAGCCGGACTGTTTGTGTTGTTTTGTTGGCTCTATAATGGTTGCTGGGGCTGCAAGAACATTCCACTGATTTGAACATTCAGTGAAAGCAGGATCGTGTATTCCTGCTGAATCTCTCAGGGTTGCAGGTAAAATATCTCTGACGAGGTCGTGCGATGCATGAGAGGAGGAAAGGAAGGCTGGTAGAGCAATTTGGGAGGCTGTGCGGACACCAAGGCCGCCGAGTCTTACAGGAAGGGTTGCTTGCTCCCACTGAGAGTCGTCCAATGGCAGGTTCAGGACTTTCACCAGCATGGACCTCAGAAGGGTGTCATACACATTTAACTTAGGGCTGCTGTAGGATGGAGAACATCTCAGAAAGTAGGTCAACTTAGGGAGAGACAGGCATCTTGTAAGGAGAAAGAGAGCATCATGGGCATCAATCTTGTCAATCCTGTCCAGCATTCTCTTTAGGTCAGTGATTTTTGCAACCAGGACCTCCTCGATTGCTCGTGGGCCAATGGGGGCACCCAGGAGAGTGCAGTCCGGTGGTTCGACAACGAGAATGTCTGGAAGAGCATTTTGTATTTGCCCAGTGATGTCTGGGTTGCGGGAGATTATTTCACATTTGGATGCATTGAGAATGAGGCCTAAGGCTGCTCCCTGCTCCTGGATTTTCCTTATATCCCCCAAAATGGTTTCCGGAGTTCCAGCTAGAGTGCCATCATCCAGGTACCAGATGTTTAGCTCGCTTGTCAGACTATCAGTGACCTCTTTGATAGCTAGGCAGAAAAGGAGGGGGGCTAAGGGGTCACCTTGTTGGACACCTTCACAGGAGTTTATTTCATGCTCCCCAAAAAGAAGCTTAGAGTCCCCACTGTAGCACGATCGGATGAATGGGTAAAGGGGACGGAAATGGTTGTGTACAGCCCTGAGGACAGCGTCTCGTCTGACTTGATTGAAGGCATTTTTGAAGTCAAGCTTTACTAGTGCCTTCTGGTCCGGGAGATCAACAATGTAAGCCCGCGCTGCATGTGCTGCAGCTTCACAACCTAGGGGAATCCCAAACCCGAGCTGATGAGGTTTCAGCAAGGTGGCTGCTTCCTGGCTGATAGATCTCACTGCAGCCTTAGCTACAAGGCGTCGGAGGGTGTTGCCAACGGCAATGGGCCTGATACCTATATATATATATATATATATATATATATATATATATATATATATATATATATATATATATATATATATATATATATATATATATATATATATATATATATATATATATATATATATATATATATATATATATATATATATATATATATATATATATATATATATATATATATATATATATATTCCTACAAGTGTTGTAAAAATTATAAACATATATGTGGTTGACACAGAGTACTAATGTTACACATACTAATATTGACACAACTGAAGGAGACAAATCATAGACTTAATTATGCCAGAAGTTGACCAAAATACAGACATACATTCACGTCAAACCTGCTCATCCATAATATATAAACCTGAAGAAAACGTCGACATAATTCCTCTCAACATCGGGTCTATTGTCTGGTAACGACTGAAATAGGACCTCAGTGCTTTGAGCTAGTAAGCTATTGTAACAGTATTGGTAAACGATTCAAAAGAAATCGTTTGCAACGAGGAAATTAATGATTTGCAGTTTAATTGTGTGGCAACGTTTAATATCCGCATCCAAGCCTGACGGTGGTGTGTTTGTTGGTCCATAGCTCAGCTTGTACTGTGTACCGTGCCAGGTTACCTGTCCTTCCTGTTGTACTGTGTACTGTGCTAGGTTACATGTCCATCCTATCATGATAGCTGCCACCCCATCCTATTACGATGGCTGCCACCCCATCCTATTACGATGGCTGCCACCCCATCCTATCATGGTGTCTGCCTCTGTGCGTTTAACACCGTTAAACAAAACATAAGCTGTTCGATTTGACTCTTTATCTATTCAGTAATTTACCGTGTAATCTTTGCTCGTCAAGCTGCTCTAGTATGATTTCCTCTTTTTCAGTTATATGCTGCTGCTAGACCGGTGGAGACTACTTGGGGGGGGGGCGGGAATTTGAACATGAACAAAGAATTCAGTAAAACAGAGTGGTTGGGTTCTGGGTCAAGGTGTTGGAGTGACAGCTGCCCTTGTATACGACACATTGAGTCTCTTCAGGTAAATACATTCAGTCTCTACAGTTGCATGATGATTGAAATATTGGTCTATGATGATTTGAATGTGGTTTGGGGGGATAAGAACAATGACACTTTTTGCCCAAACATCAGGTTATGGCTGGATTGTACCTGAATGGGGTTCTGGGTTTTCTTATACTCCCTAAGCCTGGCCCGGGGCCAGACTTGATTTGTAAGAGCTTGGTCTAACAGGCTGTTGCTTGGAGTGGCCCGCAGGCCCCCATATCCACCACAATTGGAGTGACACTCCAATTGTGGAGTGTCACTCCACATTCTGACCAGGTTGGTCTGGCACTTCTTGAAGAAAACTATCTAGGCTTCTCTCGAAGATGTCCACGGTTGTTCCGGCAATATTTCCTATGCTGGCTTGGAGTATATGAACAACCTTGGACCTCTGATGTTTATACAGTGTTCTCTGATTGTGCCTATGGCAGCCCTCCTCTTCACCGATTCTATTCTGCATTTCATTCCTTCCATTTCCAGTAATCTTTCAGTTAAACTAATTCTATATAACACTACACTTGGTACTTGTGAGACTAATCTCAGTTAGCTGTATGTAATATCGTCCTCTCCAGGAGCAGTTCGTTTGCCTATCTTCAGGGCATGGTTTAGTTTATATTGTTACATCTTAAAGATCCGACACGTCAATAGCAGTTCATGCAAGACTGATGGTTCATTGTCTACTGCGGCCCCTGTCATTATGTCGCTCCTGTTGTGTGTGAGAGTGCTCGCTCCTGTTGTGTGTGAGAGTGCTCGCTCCTGTTGTGTGTGAGAGTGCTCGCTCCTGCTGTGTGTGAGAGTGCTCGCTCCTGTTGTGTGTGAGAGTGCTCGCTCCTGTTGTGTGTGAGAGTGCTCGCTCCTGCTGTGTGTGAGAGTGCTCGCTCCTGTTGTGTGTGTGAGTGCTCGCTCCTGTTGTGTGTGAGTGCTCGCTCCTGTTGTGTGTGTGAGTGCTCGCTCCTGCTGTGAGTGAGAGTGCTCGCTCCTGTTGTGTGTGAGAGTGCTCGCTCCTGTTGTGTGTGAGAGTGCTCGCTCCTGTTGTGTGTGAGAGTGCTCGCTCCTGTTGTGTGTGTGAGTGCTCGCTCCTGTTGTGTGTGAGAGTGCTCGCTCCTGTTGTGTGTGAGAGTGCTCGCTCCTGTTGTGTGTGAGAGTGCTCGCTCCTGCTGTGTGTGAGAGTGCTCGCTCCTGTTGTGTGTGAGAGTGCTCGCTCCTGTTGTGTGTGAGAGTGCTCGCTCCTGCTGTGTGTGAGAGTGCTCGCTCCTGTTGTGTGTGAGAGTGCTCGCTCCTGTTGTGTGTGAGAGTGCTCGCCCCTGTTGTGTGTGTGAGTGCTCGCTCCTGCTGTGAGTGAGAGTGCTCGCTCCTGTTGTGTGTGAGAGTGCTCGCTCCTGTTGTGTGTGAGAGTGCTCGCTCCTGTTGTGTGTGTGAGTGCTCGCTCCTGTTGTGTGTGAGAGTGCTCGCTCCTGTTGTGTGTGAGAGTGCTCGCTCCTGTTGTGTGTGAGAGTGCTCGCTCCTGTTGTGTGTGAGAGTGCTCGCTCCTGTTGTGTGTGTGAGTGCTCGCTCCTGTTGTGTGTGAGAGTGCTCGCTCCTGTTGTGTGTGAGAGTGCTCGCTCCTGTTGTGTGTGAGAGTGCTCGCTCCTGTTGTGTGTGAGAGTGCTCGCTCCTGTTGTGTGTGAGAGTGCTCGCTCCTGTTGTGTGTGAGAGTGCTCGCTCCTGTTGTGTGTGAGAGTGCTCGCCCCTGTTGTGTGTGAGAGTGCTCGCTCCTGTTGTGTGTGAGAGTGCTCGCTCCTGTTGTGCGTGAGAGTGCTCGCTCCTGTTGTGTGTGAGTGCTCGCCCCTGTTGTGTGTGAGAGTGCTCGCTCCTGTTGTGTGTGAGAGTGCTCGCTCCTGTTGTGTGTGAGAGTGCTCGCTCCTGTTGTGTGTGAGAGTGCTCGCCCCTGTTGTGTGTGAGAGTGCTCGCTCCTGTTGTGTGTGATAGTGCTCGCTCCTGTTGTGTGTGAGAGTGCTCGCTCCTGTTGTGTGTGAGAGTGCTCGCTCCTGTTGTGTGTGAGAGTGCTCGCTCCTGTTGTGTGTGAGAGTGCTCGCTCCTGTTGTATGTGAGAGAGAGAGCTCCTGTTGCGTGTGAGAGTGCTCGCTCCTGTTGTGTGTGAGAGTGCTCGCTCCTGTTGTGTGTGAGAGTGATCGCCCCTGTTGTGTGTGAGAGGTCGTTCCTGTTGTGTGTGAGAGTGCTCGCTCCTGTTGTGTGTGAGAGTGCTCGCCCCTGTTGTGTGTGAGAGGTCGTTCCTGTTGTGTGTGAGAGGTCGAAAGAGAGAGAGAGAGAGTGAGAGAGTGAGAGAGTGAGAGAGAGAGAGAGAGAGAGAGAGAGAGAGAGAGAGAGAGAGAGAGAGAGAGAGAGAGAGAGAGAGAGAGAGAGAGAGAGAGAGAGAGAGAGAGAGAGAGAGAGAGAGAGAGAGAGAGAGAGAGAGAGAGAGAGCTGCTTCTCAGTGTGAGAGAGAAAGAGAGCTGCTGCTCAGTGTGAGAGAGAGAGAGCTCCTGCTCAGAGAGAGAGAGAGAGAGAGAGCTGCTGCTCACTGAGAGAGAGAGAGAGCTCTTGCTCAGTGAGAGAGAGAGAGAGAGCTGCTGCTCACTGAGAGAGAGAGAGCTGCTGCTCAGTGTCTGAGAGAGAGAGAGAGAGAGAGAGAGAGAGAGAGAGAGAGAGAGAGAGAGAGAGAGAGAGAGAGAGAGAGAGAGAGAGAGAGAGAGAGAGAGAGAGAGAGAGAGAGAGAGAGAGAGAGAGCTGCTGCTCAGTGTCTGAGAGAGAGAGAGAGAGAGAGAGAGAGAGAGAGAGAGAGAGAGAGAGAGAGAGAGAGAGAGAGAGAGAGAGAGAGAGAGAGAGAGAGAGAGAGAGAGAGAGAGAGAGAGAGAGAGAGAGAGAGAGAGAGAGAGAGCTGCTGCTCACTGAGAGAGAGGTGGCTGGTGTTACGAGCAGGATAGTTCCCTGCCTGTGCCCACACGGTGCGACCCTCTGAGGGGTAACTGGCTGCCTCAGTGTTCCACAAGAGACGTTAAGAAGGCTCACGTCTAGCCCTTGTGTACACGTGTTCCCGAGACCCCCTCCACCAACATTTTTCATCTCCAACCATTTTTCTTCTGTGCAGATGAAGACTGTGTCGAGCTCAGAAGAATAATGAGCGTCCCAACAATAGTGGTTTTATGCTGTATTGTTTCCCATTCTCTTATAATACAATGCAACGAATTTATGACAACAAAATACATTCCCTCTTGATATGAAATACTGCCACTGTGTAATTACGGAGCCTATTGTATAAATTTATTGTTAATATAAAGAGTTTAAGACTATGCAGTATAATGACAGCTCCTTGAAAGATATAATGACCAATGTGTGTGTTGTAATAATTTCACATGTGACCAATATATATAAATTTAAATAAGCTACAACTGAATATAACATTACAATGTATATAATATATATATATATATATATATATATATATATATATATATATATATATATATATATATATATATATATGGAAAATATGACGTCATATAATTAAATATCTTCGAAATATTAGAAGACTACAAATATGTTGGTACGTATTGCAATTATTAATAATTATAAGACGTGGATGTTATTATAAACCTGAGATGTGTCGTATATTTAGACACTTATTTTACATTATTATATATTACATTTATAAAAAGTGAAACTTTATTTTTCACACGAAATGGACCCAAAGTAGCAAGTTTTGGGTCCTTCAGTATATTAGGGAGAACAGAAAGTTCTCATAAGGTTTCAAAACGTCACGGAAACTGTTAATATAAAATGTCCACTTCTAACAGACTCAGCCAAAGGACCTAAAACAGAAAACTGGACAGTATGTTACTTGCGTGAGCCATTTTCATTTTCTAGTATGACTATTTTTGGCCTTAGTACTCCTATGAGCGAAGCGCGACGTAATTAGTAAGAGGACGGGTTGTCCTCTTATGACCAGTTTCTTATAACCGAGCCATTACTAACAAATAATTTGTATTTACCAGTATAGAGTCTAAATTTTCTTGATTACCGCTAAGTATATGCCATGATGTTTTTAATAATGAATCTTCATTGTGTATAGTTCAGTCACAAATGCACATTATTACTGTTGATTGATGGTGTATAAAAGTGCTTTAATAACGTATGTTGACCAGACCACACACTAGAAGGTGAAGGGACGACGACGTTTCGGCCCGTCCTGGACCATTCTCAAGTCCACAATCGACTTGAGAATGGTCCAGGATGGACCGAAACGCCGTCGTCCCTTCACCTTCTAGTGTGTGGTCTGGTCAACATACTTTAGCCACGTTATTGTGACTCATCGCCTACTTTAATAACGTAGTGAACAAATAACACATGTACATGTATCAAACGGAGGAAAGTGTCCTGAAAGTTATTATTAATAGGAACGTTATCCCCACAGACAAAAATCAGATGATACAATTGACAATTTACTACAAAAACAAGAAAACGGCCAACCTACTCATGAAGAACTCTCCAGACACCAAGCAGAACGCCTTGAAAGAAACCAACGTCGTCTGTTACGGCCCTACTGGGGCGTAACCGGGTTCTTTTCTGATGTTATTAGAATTTGGAAATCCGGTTCCAAGCTAGTAGAGGCTTTCTAGGGATGTGTTCCGCAACGCAAGTTAAATTAAAGAGGGAGGGATACAAATGCTCTGATTTATATATATATATATATATTAACCACCACCATAAATAAATATATAAACAGTCACACAGGGTTATAAACACACTTTAATGTACAGAGTTGTCTTCCTTTGAAGACACAGTATGCTCCACGGTGCGCACTTTGAGTAGCCCTGGTTCTCTTCTTCGGCCCACGATGAATCCTCTTGGATTCTCTCGGTGAATCTACCCTGGCCACAGGCCAGCCAAATCACAGTCCCACTGGGTGCTCCGTCGTGGAGGCCTTCAACCACAATCCAGCCTGTAGCTGGCAGGTTCCGATCAGCTCCGCTGTGTAGGCCACTCCACAACCGATTCTAGGGTAGCGAGCCTTAGGCAGGAGCCTCGTGTGATCCTGCTGATCACTCTCCTCACTACGCACCACAGTGGCTAGTCTCTTCCACCAGCCAGCCCCGGATAAGGCGATTCCTGATACTGCCACGTCACAGGCAGGCTAACACTCTCAACAGTGTTTGTCCGGGGGTGACTCACAGCTTCTTCAGAGCAAACTCGTGGAGAGACCTTGGCTGCCTTGGGTAGACTGATCCATCGTCCATTACAGCAGTCCCAGGTCGACTCTGTAATCAGACACGTCATTACTGCTGGGGCTAGGGAACCTCACTTACAGGCTTAGACACAAACGTCCACCTATCCACTCCATAGGTGGCGTTGCTGTCTAAGCGCCACCTGACGAGAGGTCAGCAGCGGCTATGTTATGAGCTGATTAAGACGAGAATCCAGCACCTGTGGCCGGTATATCCCGTCCTCACTAGATGGCGTCGTCCATTTGGAGGGGGTTTCGGGAGCAGACTCACAGATGGTGTTGTCGTCACTGCTCCGTGCTACGACGCTGGACTCGGGTCCGTAACATCGTCTATACCTTCACATGCCCACATGGGGACTGTAAGGCCCAAAGTTCTCAGTATATAGGCAAGACAACGTCTCTTTCTAGGCGATTAACAATGTACAAACAACAGGGCTCCATCAAGGAGCATATAATCTCCTCACATAACCAGACCATCACCAGAGAAATCTTAACAAACAACAAGGAAATTATCGATATATACAGCGACAGAAGGAGGCTCGACATCAGCGAGGCACTACACATCAAAAAGTCAACACCAGCAATCAACAGCCAATTAACACATAATTAAATTAATCCCACTTCAAGACCCCGAACCATCACAGAAGCAAGAATAGAAAATACGCAATGTTCCCAATGATTCGTGTTCTGACTATGTAAAATTATCTATATCCAATATTACCATTGGTTTGTGTCATATCACCTCACCTGAAAACATTTGTGTCATATCACCTCACTCAAAAAACAAGTATGAGAATGAAACGGAGTACATAACATTTGTGTTTGAAAATGTGAGAAGTCTCATACGAAACGCTTCTAGGCGTCAGACCATAAATAAAAATGTGAAAATGAACTTTTGAGAATTCATTTTCAATTACCTTCGACAGTGAAGAAAAACGTAAGAAATATTGAAAAGATCCGTTTGAGAATCATTAATCTTATATATAATATATATATATATATATATATATATATGTATATATATATATATATATATATATATATATATATATATATATATATATATATATGTATAATATATATATATATATATATATATATATATATATATATATATATATATATATATATATATATATATATATATATGTATATATATATACATATATATATTTGCATATGTCCTGGGGACCATTCAGGCTTGTTCGCATATATATTAGTGTATAATGGCAGCAGGTTTTCTTTTATGCATGTCTTATTGAATATGACAGCATATTCCGTATTTACTATTTTCTGATTTAGGCCTTCTATCCCTCTTAGTAATGCTCTTGCATCAGGGTTCAGCGGGAAAAGGAGTTCACCAAAAGTCAATTTTTTTTTAGGTGAAGAAAAGAATTGAATAACTGAAGAATATATTACACTAATTATAAAATTGCACAACGTTTCGAACCTCCATGGTGCATTCTCAAGTGAAAAGAAAATACAGAACTCGTTAATTTATACCAGTGGGGTGTCAGGTGATAAAACAAGTACAATAAAGGAAAAGGCAAGAGGATACATAGAGGGATAAATAGGGGATAAATGGGGGACGAAGCACATACAAAGATTAATCAGGTGTAATAGGCCTGTTATGTTTTAAAGACACTGCTCAACATAACAGGCCTATTACACCTGATTAATAAATTAGTCCAAACTAATTGAAACAACTGGAGACCTTAGAGCCGCCAGTTTTCTCTTTTAGCGCCTTAGTGTAGCGATCCAGAGAGGAAATGCTCACTGCATCCATGGTTTCTGCTCGCCATCTGAGGAGCTGGAGGAGCTATACAGCTTGTGACATGTAGCCTTGTACCCTGCATGTAACCAATGTTGTTATCCTTTATGTGTAATGACATTTTGAATAAAATAAAGTAAGATATATATAAACATACATATACAAAAAGAATAGGAGTGGTAGGAAAAGAAAATATCAAAGAGTTCAGTGAGGATCCACAAGGTCTTCTCTGAGTACTCATTATTTTCTTCTATATATATATATATATATATATATATATATATGTCGTATCTAGTAGCCAGAACGCACTTCTCAGCCTACTATGCAAGGCTCGATTTGCCTAATAAGCCAAGTTTTCCTGAATTAATATATTTTTTATTTTTTTTCTTATGAAATGATAAAGCTACCCATTTCATTATGTATGAGGTCAATTTTTTTTATTGGAGTTAAAATTAACGTAGATATATGACCGAACCTAACCAACCCTACCTAACCTAACCTAACCTATCTTTATAGGTTAGGTTAGGTTAGGTAGCCGAAAAAGTTAGGTTAGGTTAGGTTAGGTAGGTTAGGTAGTCAAAAAAACATTAATTCATGAAAACTTGGCTTATTAGGCAAATCGGGCCTTGCATAGTAGGCTGAGATGTGGCTGAGATATAATTTTGTTGACAAAGTTGATGGTACCATAATGGTGTTGAAATATTGCTCTACCGGCGGCGGTTGTGAGAGGGCAGAGATTTAATTAAAAAACTTTTTCCATTAATAACCAAGTATGTTTTGTTACGGTAATTAGGAAATATTAATTAATTGATAATTATTCTTTATTACAACAGCCACTATGTCCCTGCAGCTCCGTGGTGGCTCAGTGTGACCTTGGTCGTCGGGGAGGACGGTCACGTCCTGATAACCCTCCGTCACGGGACTATTCTTAGGCATTAATGACTCAAGTTAGATATATTTTGTGACAATTGCCCTGTTAAATTAATCTATGATTATTTTGTCGTATTTAAATAAGAGTTAGGCTAGTTATATATCTTATTTGTTGTTTTTGTTTTGAACCGTGAAGTGTGAAGGAGCAAGACTGGCGTGCAAGTTTGGTCTGCAGGAACGTGCATCAGTTTCCTGAAAGCTGACTGAATAATTGTGTTTTACACAAATCATTGTAATAGAATTTACAAATCATTGTAAAATAAAAATAAAACATTTTTTATTTGTATTTTCTGTCAATCAGAGAATAAGAAACAATGACGTAGATCAGAATGTTCGGCAATATGTTTGTTGTTTGTGATGTGTGTCTATATATGTATTAACACGTTGCACTGAACGGGGTGAGAATAGCTTGAGCTACCTCATCCCGTTGTGTGTATTTTACCTCAATAAACTTATATCAATTTCAATTTCAATTTCAATGACGTAGATGGAGAACAATGCAGCTTGTATTTATTAAATTGTCTTCCACAATACTTTGATGAGAGTGGGCTAAAGGCATCCCTAACCCCAAGGTGTTAGGTATACGCAAAGGAAATATTTAAGATGATGACACGAGATATTCTCCTTTCTATATTGTTAGGGAGTTCAAAAGTGTGATAGGCGGGTCTATAATAATGTGTCATCCTTCATTTCTCAACTGTCGTCGTGTAAATGAATCCGCTCACATAATCGGAAATTTCCCCCGGTAACGAAATGATGGAAATAACAATATATTTGTTATTACTTTTAGTTGCTTCATTTGTTTACATTCATCATTTACGTAAATGTCAGAGAATTGTTACTGTTACTTTGGGCGAGTGAACAAGGGCACAGCGGCACCCAGTGTGGGTTACCCGCTCACCTCCCGAGCTTGGTCCCGAGCGGGTAACAAATATAAGAGTTACGAGGCAGCTCAAACAAATATATATAGGCAGAAACGTCACAATATTTTCTCCACTCGAATCATCTTGCCCCAACTCTCCCTTCCCCCACTCTTACCCCTTTGCCCTCTCCCTAGCCTCACCCACCCTCGCTGTGCCCTCTCCCCAGCCTCACCCACCCTCGCTGTGCCCTCTCCCCAGCCTCACCCACTGTTGGATATTTCCAACATCGAATACAGCATTGTTGTATTCTCATTACTTATTACTAACCATATTAATATTGTAGTAAGTAAAATTAACAACTCGTAGAATTCTCCTGTACTAATAATTCATCTGTGCATTAGGCTAGAATTCTCACGTCATCTGACGCCAGTATTGCGTCAGATTTCTTTACAGTAAAGCACATTATATACAATTTGTGTGAGAATTAAATACGATTCTCCATAATTAATGCATTCTGTATGACAACTGATTGCAGACGAATTGTTCTCTAACTAAAAGCCGAATAGAGCTTTAGAATCAAAACGTTTACCTCGCGATAGAGGTAGCGTCATCAATGAATGCTATGGGGAGACATTAATTCCTTTCCCTTGTATCTTTACTATTCTTAAATAGTTAAATAATAATATTCCGTTCCTCTAAATAATAAACCCGTCCAGTCTTTAGAGTTTCAAGCGCGAATGCGAGAAATATTAATGTTCATGCCAATAATTTGTGTAATGAACGTCGACTCGGCGTGGGGGGAGGGACGCGACGCCATCCTCAGTCGGTGACGGTGTCGGGAAGCGGACACGTGCAAGGCCAGAAGGAGGCAAAGCTACGCTTACCGTACTCACAAAAGACGCCATTGTCCAGCAAATAGGACAAGTGTGTCCATCCTCAGATGAAAGCCGCCACTGTGAGGCGTGAACGACCTTGCAGATAATATCTTCAACTAGTGCTGGTGTTAAATAAGGGACCCCTAGACTTGGTTCCTGACGACACGTGATCAGCCAGCTTGAAACGCATCAATCCAGGATAGGTTCACCGGAGCCTGGGATGCGAAATTACGGCAATCTTAATACTTACACAGTGCCCACAGCTAAGTACCTTTTATTTGATGCATCATTTACAGGTTTAATAATAGCGGGGTGATTGCGCGTCACGCGGCACGACAACACCTAATAACAGGTGATTAGAAATTTCTCTGTAGATATCAATAATCTTGAATATGTATTGAGTAGTTAAATCAATTGCTACTGGTAGTCATTTATCTTGCAGCTCGAGAGACGAATTCCTCATGCTGTCTTCTCCATGCTAACCGTGTCATTCGTCGGTGTACCAGACTTGGAGATTAAGAGGACTGCCAGGGTTATCTAAAGGAATCTATTACCAGCTAAGGCTTATTTCTTTTTATTCATAACTTTGCAATTTGATACATTCAGAATGTACAACATAATGTGTGATTTACTGTAACTCATTATTATGCTCATATTCATGTTCTTCTTTGAATGAATAATATTATATTCAACATTAATTATAGGATTAGATTATTATTAATAGAATTAGTGAACGAACCACACTGATTCCTGGACGTACTGACCTCCAGCAATAACCCCCCAATGTAGGTGTTTGAGGTTTGGTTTTAATAATACAGCCCATTAATTATTCTTATGATCATACTTTCTAGTCATATCCATAGTCACTGGTTTTCTCTAGAATTTTATCTAATGATCTGAAATTCTCAGTTTCCCTCTTTACCTTAAAAGCGGGTGGTCCTTCGTAATTTAATTTATTACTTTAATTATTAATTAATCAGAATCAAACCCAAATATCCCACATTATGGTCCTTCGAACCGGATAGGCATTAAATTTATAATTAAAATATTAACCATTAATAACTAATCCTTGTGTGATAGAAGCTAGACTAACTATTTAATTAATTGTGTCATCTAACAGTATAACACACCAGTTAGCCTAGATCACTAACAGCTACCTTATACATAACTTTAGTGGGTCATAACCAAGTACCCACAACATTTAGACCTACACTTCATACTGAAGTAGAATCCTTAGGTCACCAAGAGCAACAGCTCATAACCTTATATTAATCACTAACACCAATTAAGTGTTAACCATTTAGGCTATACCAATGTTTCAATACATGGCTGTCAGCAGACTGTCCATTATAGCCTAAATCCATGTTATAATTACTGATTCACTTAAGTCAGTGGATCATTAACATTTAGGGATCCAGTATACTAGTATAAATTACTGATCTCATACTAGTTAATCATTACTAACCCTGATAATATTTTATTCCACAATTAGGAGTACATTCAGGAGTTAAGTAATATTTACGGCAGTAGAATACTTGCCAAACACAATTAATTCTTTTGTGTTCATTTAATTTCTTATACACATAATTACACAAGTGTATATTATATAAAATACAAAAAACCCAAAAACACAGCACAATTATTTGCACATTACTGCACCATAATATAATCTTTGCCAACCTTTAGTAGGTAGCAATTTAGGCTGTGATTGTGTTGAATTTGGCACAAGCATAGACTAAATATAGTTGTAGTTTCTCAAGTAGAAATTCTCACGACTAGGCTTGAGCTAGTTAGTGACATATATTATTCTTTTGTGCTGACCCTATCAAGGGTGGGATTAACCATTTATTGTGTAATTATTTTATTGCATATTTCTATGTATGTCTTTGAGTGTTACTGTAAGTCCACTACCCATCCGAGGCTGATTTAGAAGAGCTAAGCTGAGGAACACCTGTAGTGAGACCAAGGTACCACTCAAATCTTAGTTGCTTATTATTAGGTAGGTAGCTAACCTCTAAATGAGGTAAATTACAACCAGCCTCAAGAAACATTAGGCTGTCAATACTTATACCTGCTCTACATCAAGGAGCAGACCATAGCTATACCACTAGCTACATAAGCCCTATCAGGCTGTCAATACTTATACCTGCTCTGCATCAAGGAGCAGACTATAGCTATACCACTAGCTACATAAGCCCTATCAGGCTGTCAATACTTATACCTGCTCTGCATCAAGGAGCAGACCATAGCTATACCACTAGCTACATAAGCCCTATCAGGCTCAATTTACCACAAGAATGGATCCTTTAGAAAGGAACGCAAGATTCTTGAGAGCTCTTCAAGCTCCTTTAGGAAAACTGCTTATGAAATGTCATTTCTGTGTCGAAACTGACCCAGGTGACGTCTACAGACTAGCAAGTTCCATAAGGATCGCCAGCCAAAAATATGACTACATCAAGACTGTAATCGAGACCCACAGGAATTTACTCCAGGCCGATCATACTGTCTCAGACCACTCACGTCTAACAGAATCTGCTCTCGATAACTATGAACATTCTGTTCAAACCAGTTTAGACCGATATAAGGAGGTGCTTGCGAAGCAAGATATTCCCGAGTGGGTGGATCAGATCATTAATAGACCTGTATCCAAGTTAACACTCAGCTCAGATGAAATACTTGAGCTAAATCAAGACGAGGAGAATCCTCTAATCAATACTGATCACTATACAGGATCAACAATTGAAGATCAACCTTCATTTTCTAACCTCTCATCTAATACAGCTTCACATGATGATTTGTTTACAGAGTCTGATCAAATTTCAGACCACACTTCTCAATGTTCCTTGGATTCTATAAGTTCAATACATAATGCTACTGAATTAACTAGCTTATCCCAAGAACCCAGAGAAACGAGTGAAGCTGCCGATGAAACAAGTGAAGCTGCAATGATCAGTGAATCTGAACCAGAAAATGATAAAGCTAATGCTGCAGCAGCAGCCGAAGCTGTAATCAAAACTGAGGCTAAGCAAGAAGCCTTAAGCAACACAAGTAATGGTCACAATTGCTCACAACAGCCTTCTAAAGCAAGTGCTAACAATGAGAAGACTATTATAAACCTTGTGCACCAATTATTAAATTTATCTTCACCAGAACAATCAGTTGACTCTTTACAAGCCTTTAGTTTCCAGCTTGAGTCACTGATAAATTCTTTCAGTAAAGAGGTGGATCACCCAACTACTGAGTGGATGACTAAAATTATCATCCAAAGAAAATTATCTGGTGACACACTTAATAAACTATATGTATGCCAGAATGGTAATACCCTGTCAATGCAGGATATATTTACAGGTTTGCGTAATATGAGCAATCATACAGCAGACCAAGCAATTAATGCTAAATCTGAATGCACCAAAACTGTACCTACATCAGTTTCCTTGCCTGAAACTCCTAAAGTGACACTGCCACTAGGTAACCAAGGTGCTAATAATCCATGTAACAACAATCAGTCAAATACTGATTCATCAGTGAGACCTAAGAGTCCCACAGGTGCTCCTAAGAGACCTAATAGTCCAAAGAGCACTCCCAAGAGCCTGTTAATGGCTCCCCAGAGTACACCAAGTACTCACAAGAGAATAAATAACAAGCAAATGCAAGCAGCAAAACCATCACCACCTGCAAATACTGTTTTACCTAAACCGGTAACCCCTAAACGATCTGTAGGATGGGGAATGTGCTTGTTTTGCAATCAAAAACATTCTCTGTACAAATGTACTAATTATCCTAATAGAGACACAAGAGTCAGACGACTCAAACAGTTACACAAATGTACTAGGTGTCTCAAACCACATAATGTTAACAGCTGTGACACCCCACTGAACACCTGCAATAGGTGTAGAAGGGGCAAGCATCATGCTGCACTGTGCAAATTAGTTAGGACTAATTATGTCAACCCTAGAATAGGACGTAGAGAATCTACACCAGTACAGTGCTGCAAGGTGCGAGATGTGTGCAGCGTAACTTCCCAAGCATCTCAAGTGGATGCTGCTTTGCCTACTGCCCAACTTCAAGTGAAGAACAGAGGAGCCAAGATCACCATACGTGGACTATTTGATCAAGGTTCCCAGAGAACTTTCATTACTCAAAGGGCAGCAGAGGCACTTAATTTACAACCAATAGGACAAGTAAAATTAAACTTGTCAGGGTTCATGATAAATCGAGGAACCCACGAATACTCTGTAGTTCAACCGCTTGTACGACTAGGTAGTCAAGCCAAGGCTGTCCAAGCCATTGTTGTAGATCAAATACCTTTAGACTTAAATATTAAGGGTCTGGGGTACACAGCCCACTTCCTGCAGGAACGTGAAATTAATTTGGCTGACAACAAATTAATGTCTGACCGCCTTAACAATGTAGATGTACTAGTAGGAGCCGACTACTATTACCAGTTCGTAACTGGACATGTTAAACGATTGGGAATGAATATGCTCCAATCTGCAGGAGGCTACTTACTTACTGGTAAAGTTCTGAATGTGAACAAGCCTAAGCCTGCCAATAATAAATTAGTCACCAGTAAATCAATTCTCCAGCAGCAAGCTAAAGGGAGAAACGCAGCTGAGTAATAAACTCAGATTGAATGTAGTACAATTGATACTCGCCGAGATGTTTCATAGCTCTCAGTGATAACCAATAGTCCGTACTCAAACAAGTACAAGTCACAGCGACCAAACTATTGAATTCACTGCAGACCTAGAATTATTCTCGACAAGTAGTAATTGACCACACTCAGTCTTCCTAGTTAAATTGTAATGTTAGGCTAGAGAAACTAGTACTCCCTAGGAATTAATCATGTTAGGTTAGAGAATCTAGCACTCAATGCCACTGGCATTTCCTGAATTTAATTATAAATTCACTAGGACCACTGGTCCACTATACTTGCGCTTAAAGGTTTGCCAAGAAAACCTTCTTAATACCATGTTTTCTGCACTGAGAGTTAGTGATAAACACTTGCATTAATTGTTTGAGTTGTTTTTCTTTCGTTTCTGCTTATTTAGTGTAGGAGCGCAACACGAACAAACTTGCACACTTACTAATATGTAAGTGAAATTTCAGAGAACTAATATGTTTAATGCATTATCGTTAAACATCAGCATTGTTAATTAACATGCTTCCTGAGCTTAATATAGCTCACCTTAGAATTAACGTAATAATATGAGTGCTCGTTCACCATGCGCACGAGCTTAATATTGCTCGCCATGATAACTGAATGACAAAACTCCACCTCGTTAATTCGAGTTCACTGCAACTCACCCTGTTAGCACTAGCTAACGAGCTCAATGTAGCTCACCCTGTCAACACTGTTGACGAGTTCACTGCAACTCACCCTGTCAGCACTGCTGACGAGCTCAATGCAGCTCACCCTGTCAACACTGTTGACGAGTTCACTGCAACTCACCCTGTTAGCACTGCTAACGAGCTCACTGTAGCTCACCCTGTCAACACTGTTGACGAGTTCACTGCAACTCACCCTGTCAGCACTGCTGACGAGCTCAATGCAGCTCACCCTGTCAACACTGTTGACGAGTTCACTGTAACTCAACCTGTTAGCACTAGCTAACGAGCTCACTGCTGCTCACCCTGTCAACACTGTTGACGAGTTCCCTGTAACTCACCCTGTCAGCACTGCTGACGAGCTCAATGTAGCTCACCATGTTCACGAGTTTAATATAACTCGACCTGTTAATGAGCTTAATACTGCTCACAATGTTAATTTGAGTACATTTTTGCTCACAATTAGCTTAGTCCCTTACTTAGGTAGGTTAGAAATTCAAACCATTTATTTAGGTAGGTTTAGGGACTTTAGTAATGTCAACTGAGTACTAGCCTAATCAGTACTCACCATTAATTACAGTTGACTATACTTATAGAGACTGATTTAATAAACTCTAATTCATGTAAAGGTGATTTCGTACTAACCAGTTTACAGTGTCAAGCCTATGAGTTACCATTTAATTAGCTCATAAGTCAGAATGACTAGGCTACTAATCTCACTGTCAACTCAGAATTTTCCTTGATTTAATGAATAAACTTTTCAGTTCTCTACTTTCTATTATTTTAGCTAGTTAGCAAATTAGTTGTACCATCAGTCAGCATGACTACTGCACGGCAGTGCGCATTTAATTCAATTTCCTCATTTGAATTTGAGGTGATCATGATGCTGCGTGATGTTATTGTCTAGTAACCCAATAGTTACAAGTCACAGCGACCCTAGACAGTGACCTCACTGTAGTGTCATAGTTTCCTTGATCTTAAATGACTAATAACACTTTACTGTATAATCATACAATAGTGTTATCATTTCTTAGGAACTTATTCTGAGTTTACCTACGATTCAGCAGCTATGTAATACACTATTACATGTCACTGCGACCCTAGTGGTTGAGTTTATTGTGAGCTTTAGAGTGTTCCTGATTACCGATAACTTAATCATTTAATGTTTCATTATTTCATGCATGTTTCCACTAAGGGAAACTGCAAGCCTATTACAACTCGGAAGAAGAGTAATTTCCTTCACTTCCCACTGAGAGAACTGTGATGATGCTACGATGTGATATCACGTAACGAAACATTACACGTCACTATGACCCAAGATATCGCATCACTGTAGATTCTGTTAGTTTAAATTGGGAGAGTTGAATTTTATAAATATTGTGTAGGCTACAAACAACATGTTTCATTTGACATGTAAATAGCAAGACTCAAGTCCTTGTAAGTCCTTGATAAATCCGGGACGTTCGTTATGTGTGTACTAACATACTAACATACTAATGTATTAATCTTAATATCACTTCGGGATAGGTCAGTACAACACAGTACACTGCGACCCTTGGAATCCCCCCCCGGAGTTATGTTGGATATTTCCAACATCGAATACAGCATTGTTGTATTCTCATTACTTATTACTAACCATATTAATATTGTAGTAAGTAAAATTAACAACTCGTAGAATTCTCCTGTACTAATAATTCATCTGTGCATTAGGCTAGAATTCTCACGTCATCTGACGCCAGTATTGCGTCAGATTTCTTTACAGTAAAGCACATTATATACAATTTGTGTGAGAATTAAATACGATTCTCCATAATTAATGCATTCTGTATGACAACTGATTGCAGACGAATTGTTCTCTAACTAAAAGCCGAATAGAGCTTTAGAATCAAAACGTTTACCTCGCGATAGAGGTAGCGTCATCAATGAATGCTATGGGGAGACATTAATTCCTTTCCCTTGTATCTTTACTATTCTTAAATAGTTAAATAATAATATTCCGTTCCTCTAAATAATAAACCCGTCCAGTCTTTAGAGTTTCAAGCGCGAATGCGAGAAATATTAATGTTCATGCCAATAATTTGTGTAATGAACGTCGACTCGGCGTGGGGGGAGGGACGCGACGCCATCCTCAGTCGGTGACGGTGTCGGGAAGCGGACACGTGCAAGGCCAGAAGGAGGCAAAGCTACGCTTACCGTACTCACAAAAGACGCCATTGTCCAGCAAATAGGACAAGTGTGTCCATCCTCAGATGAAAGCCGCCACTGTGAGGCGTGAACGACCTTGCAGATAATATCTTCAACTAGTGCTGGTGTTAAATAAGGGACCCCTAGACTTGGTTCCTGACGACACGTGATCAGCCAGCTTGAAACGCATCAATCCAGGATAGGTTCACCGGAGCCTGGGATGCGAAATTACGGCAATCTTAATACTTACACAGTGCCCACAGCTAAGTACCTTTTATTTGATGCATCATTTACAGGTTTAATAATAGCGGGGTGATTGCGCGTCACGCGGCACGACAACACCTAATAACAGGTGATTAGAAATTTCTCTGTAGATATCAATAATCTTGAATATGTATTGAGTAGTTAAATCAATTGCTACTGGTAGTCATTTATCTTGCAGCTCGAGAGACGAATTCCTCATGCTGTCTTCTCCATGCTAACCGTGTCATTCGTCGGTGTACCAGACTTGGAGATTAAGAGGACTGCCAGGGTTATCTAAAGGAATCTATTACCAGCTAAGGCTTATTTCTTTTTATTCATAACTTTGCAATTTGATACATTCAGAATGTACAACATAATGTGTGATTTACTGTAACTCATTATTATGCTCATATTCATGTTCTTCTTTGAATGAATAATATTATATTCAACATTAATTATAGGATTAGATTATTATTAATAGAATTAGTGAACGAACCACACTGATTCCTGGACGTACTGACCTCCAGTAATAACCCCCCAATGTAGGTGTTTGAGGTTTGGTTTTAATAATACAGCCCATTAATTATTCTTATGATCATACTTTCTAGTCATATCCATAGTCACTGGTTTTCTCTAGAATTTTATCTAATGATCTGAAATTCTCAGTTTCCCTCTTTACTTTAAAAGCGGGTGGTCCTTCGTAATTTAATTTATTACTTTAATTATTAATTAATCAGAATCAAACCCAAATATCCCACACCCACCCTCGCTCTGCCCTCTCCCCAGCCTCACCCACCCTCGCTCTGCCCTCTCCCCAGCCTCACCCACCCTCGCTCTGCCCTCTCCCCAGCCTCACCCACCCTCGCTCTGCCCTCTCCCCAGCCTCACCCACCCTCGCTCTGCCCTCTCCCCAGCCTCACCCACCCTCGCTCTGCCCTCTCTCCAGCCTCACCCACCCTCGCTGTGCCCTCTCCCTAGCCTCACCCACCCTCGCTCTGCCCTCTCCCTAGCCTCACCCACCCTCGCTCTGCTCTCTCCCCAGCCTCACCCACCCTCGCTGTGCCCTCTCTCCAGCCTCACCCACCCTCGCTGTGCCCTCTCCCCAGCCTCACCCACCCTCGCTCTGCCCTCTCCCCAGCCTCACCCACCCTCGCTCTGCCCTCTCTCCAGCCTCACCCACCCTCGCTGTGCCCTCTCCCTAGCCTCACCCACCCTCGCTGTGCCCTCTCCCCAGCCTCACCCACCCTCGCTCTGCCCTCTCTCCAGCCTCACCCACCCTCGCTGTGCCCTCTCCCTAGCCTCACCCACCCTCGCTGTGCCCTTTCCCCAGCCTCACCCACCCTCGCTCTGCCCTCTCTCCAGCCTCACCCACCCTCGCTGTGCCCTCTCCCTAGCCTCACCCACCCTCGCTGTGCCCTCTCCCCAGCCTCACCCACCCTCGCTCTGCCCTCTCTCCAGCCTCACCCACCCTCGCTGTGCCCTCTCCCTAGCCTCACCCACCCTCGCTGTGCCCTCTCCCCAGCCTCACCCACCCTCGCTCTGCCCTCTCTCCAGCCTCACCCACCCTCGCTGTGCCCTCTCCCTAGCCTCACCCACCCTCGCTCTGCCCTCTCCCCAGCCTCACCCACCCTCGCTCTGCCCTCTCTCCAGCCTCACCCACCCTCGCTGTGCCCTCTCCCTAGCCTCACCCACCCTCGCTCTGCCCTCTCCCTAGCCTCACCCACCCTCGCTCTGCCCTCTCTCCAGCCTCACCCACCCTCGCTGTGCCCACTCCCTAGCCTCACCCACCCTCGTTCTGCCCTCCACCCGCGACCTCTCCCCCACACCCCCAACCTTCTGGCGACCACCACACACAAGTGCAAATGAAGAGAAAATAATAATTTAAAATATGCAATACTTTTACATTGAAAACACTCATCGGTTCTTATTGGATGAGACACAGACAAACGACTCTGGTTCCGTTCTATTGAGTCAGGAGGCCAGAATGTTGAGGTTTAGGAGAAGGAAAAAAGAGAGAGGGACAGAGACAGTGAGGAATACGGACAGACTGACAGACAGACAGACTGACAGGCATTCAAAACAAGACACTGACACATAGACATGCGTCTAAAAAAACTTTCTGTCACAGACAGACAGACAGACGTTCAAAACAAGACTAAGACACAGACAGACCGACAAAAAAGAGTGAGCCAGACACACAGACGTGAAGGAGCAGGAACAAGAGGGAAGACATCTCCATCCTTCCGCGGGAAGTTGAGGAAGAAAATCGTCCTGAGAAACGAGACTCTGGCCACTGATAATGGCGGCCTCAATACTTGCTGTATATTTATATAGGGCTGGGAACCCGGCGGTGCCCAGGTCGATCATCACACACCACCCTCCCTGTCTGTCTTCTCACACACACACACCCTCCCTGTCTGTCTTCACACACACCCTCCCTGTCTGTCTTCACACACACACACACACCCTCCCTGTCTGTCTTCACACACACCCTCCCTGTCTGTCTTCACACACACCCTCCCTGTCTGTCTTCACACACACCCTCCCTGTCTGTCTTCACACACACCCTCCCTGTCTGTCTTCACACACACCCTCCCTGTCTGTCTTAACACACACCCTCCCTGTCTGTCTTCACACACACCCTCCCTGTCTGTCTTCACACACACACACACACACCCGCCCTGCCTGTCTTCATACACACCCTCCCTGTCTGTCTTCATACACACCCTCCCTGTCTGTCTTCACACACACACACACACCCTCCCTGTCTGTCTTCACACACACACACACACACCCTCCCTGTCTGTCTTCACACACACACACACACCCTCCCTGTCTGTCTTCACACACACACACACACCCTCCCTGTCTGTCTTCACACACACCCTCCCTGTCTGTCTTCACACACACCCTCCCTGTCTGTCTTCACACACACACACACACACACACACACCCTCCCTGTCTGTCTTCATACACACCCTCCCTGTCTGTCTTCACACACACACACACACCCTCCCTGTCTGTCTTCACACACACACACACACCCTCCCTGTCTGTCTTCACACACACCCTCCCTGTCTGTCTTCACACACACACACACACCCTCCCTGTCTGTCTTCACACACACCCTCCCTGTCTGTCTTCACACACACACACACACCCTCCCTGTCTGTCTTCACACACACCCTCCCTGTCTGTCTTCACACACACACACACACCCTCCCTGTCTGTCTTTACACACACACACACACCCTCCCTGTCTGTCTTCACACACACCCTCCCTGTCTGTCTTCACACACACCCTCCCTGTCTGTCTTCATACACACCCTCCCTGTCTGTCTTCACACACACCCTCCCTGTCTGTCTTCACACACACCCTCCCTGTCTGTCTTCACACACACCCTCCCTGTCTGTCTTCACACACACCCTCCCTGTCTGTCTTCACACACACCCTCCCTGTCTGTCTTCAGACACACACACACACACACCCTCCCTGTCTGTCTTCATACACACACACACACACACACACACACACCCTCCCTGTCTGTCTTCATACACACACACACACACACACACCCTCCCTGTCTGTCTTCACACACACACCCTCCCTGTCTGTCTTCACACACACCCTCCCTGTCTGTCTTCACACACACCCTCCCTGTCTGTCTTCACACACACACACACACCCTCCCTGTCTGTCTTCACACACACACACACACCCTCCCTGTCTGTCTTCACACACACACACACACCCTCCCTGTCTGTCTTCACACACACCCTCCCTGTCTGTCTTCACACACACCCTCCCTGTCTGTCTTCAGACACACACACACACACACCCTCCCTGTCTGTCTTCATACACACACACACACACACACACACACACCCTCCCTGTCTGTCTTCATACACACACACACACACACACACCCTCCCTGTCTGTCTTCATACACACACACACACACACACACACCCTCCCTGTCTGTCTTCATACACACACACACACACACACCCTCCCTGTCTGTCTTCATACACACTCACACACACACAGAAAGCAGAGAGAGATACCAGAGAACCAGGAATGAGTACGTCAGGGTGAGAAGAGAAGCAGAGAAAAATTTTGAAAATGATATAGCAAACAAAGCCAAGACTGAACCAAAGCTACTCCACAGTCACATCAGAAGGAAAACAACAGTGAAAGAACAGGTATTGAAACTTCGAACATATGTGGACAGGTATACAGAGAATGACAGAGAGGTGTGTGAGGAACTCAACAAGAGGTTCCAGGAGGTCTTCATAATAGAACAGGGTGAGGTCACTGTGCTAGGAGAAAGGGAGGTAAACCAGGCGGCCTTGGAGGAGTTCGAAATTACGAGAGAGGAGGTCAAGAGACACCTGCTGGATCTGGATGTTAGAAAGGCTGTTGGTCCAGATGGGATCTCACCATGGGTACTGAAAGAGTGTGCAGAGGCACTTTGCTTGCCACTCTCCATAGTGTATAGTAAGTCACTAGAGACGGGAGACCTACCAGAAATATGGAAGACGGCGAATGTGGTCCCAATATACAAAAAGGGCGACAGACAAGAGGCACTGAACTACAGGCCAGTGTCCTTGACTTGTATACCATGCAAGGTGATGGAGAAGATCGTGAGAAAAAACCTGGTAACACATCTGGAGAGAAGGGACTTCGTGACAAATCGCCAACATGGATTCAGGGAGGGTAAATCTTGCCTTACAGGCTTGATAGAATTCTATGATCAGGTGACACAGATTAAGCAAGAAAGAGAGGGCTGGGCGGACTGCATTTTCTTGGATTGTCGGAAAGCCTTTGACACAGTACCGCATAAGAGGCTGGTACATAAGCTGGAGAGACAGGCAGGTGTAGCTGGTAAGGTGCTCCAGTGGATAAGGGAGTATCTAAGCAATAGGAAGCAGAGAGTTACGGTGAGGGGTGAGACCTCCGATTGGCGTGAAGTCACGAGTGGAGTCCCACAGGGCTCTGTACTCGGTCCTATCTTGTTTCTGATATATGTAAATGATCTCCCGGAGGGAATCGATTCATTTCTCTCAATGTTTGCGGACGATGCTAAAATTATGAGAAGGATTAAAACAGAAGAGGAATGTTTGAGGCTTCAAGAAGACCTAGACAAGCTGAAGGAATGGTCGAACAAATGGTTGTTAGAGTTTAACCCAACCAAATGTAATGTAATGAAGATAGGTGTAGGGAGCAGGAGGCCAGATACAAGGTATCATCTGGGAGAGGAAATTCTTCAGGAGTCAGAGAAGGAAAAAGACTTGGGGGTTGATATCACGCCAGACCTGTCTCCTGCAGCACATATCAAGCGGATAACATCAGCGGCATATGCCAGGCTGGCCAACATACGAACGGCATTCAGAAACTTGTGTAAAGAATCATTCAGAACTTTGTATACCACATATGTCAGGCCAATCCTGGAGTATGCAGCCCCAGCATGGAGTCCATATCTAGTCAAGGATAAGACTAAACTGGAAAAGGTTCAAAGGTTTGCCACCAGACTAGTACCCGAGCTGAGAGGTATGAGCTACGAGGAGAGACTACGGGAATTAAACCTCACTTCGCTGGAAGACAGAAGAGTTAGGGGGGACATGATCACCACATTCAAGATTCTGAAGGGGATTGATAGGGTAGATAAAGACAGTCTATTTAACACAAGGGGAACACGCACAAGCGGACACAGGTGGAAACTGAGTGCCCAAATGAGCCACAGAGATATTAGAAAGAACTTTTTTAGTGTCAGAGTGGTTGACAAATGGAATGCATTAGGGGGTGATGTGGTGGAGGCTGACTCCATACACAGTTTCAAGTGTAGATATGACAGAGCCCGATAGGCTCAGGAATCTGTACACCTGTTGATTGACGGTTGAGAGGCGGGACCAAAGAGCCAGAGCTCATCCCCCGCAAACACAACTAGGTGAGTACACACACACACACACACACACACACACACACACACACACACACACACACACACACACACACACACACACACACACACACACACACACACACACACACACACATATTCTTCACATATTATGTTATGAGGAAAGAGAGGGAAGGAAGAGGTGGTGGTGGTGTAGCTCTGCTGGTAAGAAAAGGCTGGGATTTTGAGGAGATGGATATTCAGGGCTGTGAAGGTTTCAGTAACTACATAGCAGGTACCGTAACAAATGGAGGGAAAAAAATTATAGTCGTAGTCATATATAATCCACCACCAAATGACAGAAGACCTAGACAGGAATATGATAGAAACAACATGGCCACCATTAACATAATAGAAAGAGCAGCTTCTGTTGCTAGCAAGAATGGATCTGGACTACTAATTATGGGAGAGTTCAACCATGGGAAGATAGATTGGAAGAACAGAGACCCGCATGGAGGACCAGAAACATGGAGAGCTAAGCTGCTGGACGTGGCAACAAGAAACTTTCTAAGCCAGCACATCAAAGAACCAACAAGAATGAGAGGAGAAGATGAACCAGCAATGCTTGATTTGATATTTACCCTAAATGAGTGGGATATAAGGGAAGTTAAGATGGAAGCGCCCTTGGGAATGAGTGACTACAGTGTATTGAACTTTGAGTACCTGGTAGAGCTAGGACTTATCTCCCCAAAAAAAGAACTAGGAATCAAAAGGCTGGCATACCGAAAGGGGAATTATGAACAGATGAGAAGTTTCCTAAGTGAAATACCTTGGGACACAGACCTCCGAGATAAGTCTGTACAGGGTATGATGGACTATGTTACCCAAAAGTGTCAGGAGGCAGTAAACAGGTTCATCCCGGCCCAAAGGGAAAAATCCCAAAGCAACAGAAGAATCCATGGTATAATAGGGCATGTATGGAAGCGAAGAAACTGAACAAAAGGGCGTGGAGGAACTTCCGGAATAACAGAACCCCAGAAAGCAGAGAGAGATACCAGAGAACCAGGAATGAGTACGTCAGGGTGAGAAGAGAAGCAGAGAAAAGTTTTGAAAATGATATAGCAAACAAAGCCAAGACCGAACCAAAGCTAATCCACAGTCACATCAGAAGGAAAACAACAGTGAAAGAACAGGTATTGAAACTTCGAACATGTGAGGACAGGTATACAGAGAATGACAGAGAGGTGTGTGAAGAACTCAACAAGAGGTTCCAGGAGGTCTTCACAATAGAACAAGGTGAGGTCACTGTGGTCAAATGTGGTCCCAATATACAAAAAGGGCGACAGGCAAGAGGCACTGAACTACAGGCCAGTGTCCTTGACTTGTATACCATGCAAGGTGATGGAGAAGATCGTGAGAAAAAACCTGGTAACACATCTGGAGAGAAGGGACTTAGTGACAAACCGCCAACATGGGAGGGTAAATCTTGCCTTACAGGCTTGATAGAATTCTACGATCAGGTGACAAAGATTAAGCAAGAAAGAGAGGGCTGGGCGGACTGCATTTTCTTGGATTGTCGGAAAGCCTTTGACACAGTACCGCATAAGAGGCTGGTACATAAGCTGGAGAGACAGGCAGGTGTAGCTGGTAAGGTGCTCCAGTGGATAAGGGAGTATCTAAGCAATAGGAAGCAGAGAGTTACGGTGAGGGGTGAGACCTCCGATTGGCGTGAAGTCACCAGTGGAGTCCCACAGGGCTCTGTACTCGGTCCTATCTTGTTTCTGATATATGTAAATGATCTCCCGGAGGGTATCGATTCATTTCTCTCAATGTTTGCGGACGATGCTAAAATTATGAGAAGGATTAACACAGAAGAAAACTGTTTGAGGCTTCAAGAAGACTTAGACAAGCTGAAGGAATGGTCGAACAAATGGTTGTTAGAGTTTAACCCAACCAAATGTAATGCAATGAAGATAGGTGTAGGGAGCAGGAGGCCAGATACAAGGTATCATCTGGGAGAGGAAATTCTTCAATAGTCAGAGAAGGAAAAAGACTTGGGGGTTGATATCACGCCAGACCTGTCTCCTGCAGCACATATCAAGCGGATAACATCAGCGGCATATGCCAGGCTGGCCAACATACGAACGGCATTCAGAAACTTGTGTAAAGAATCATTCAGAACTTTGTATACCACATATGTCAGGCCAATCCTGGAGTATGCGGCCCCAGCATGGAGTCCATATCTAGTCAAGGATAAGACTAAACTGGAAAAGGTTCAAAGGTTTGCACCAGACTAGTACCCGAGCTGAGAGGTATGAGCTACGAGGAGAGACTACAGGAATTAAACCTCACTTCGCTGGAAGACAGAAGAGTTAGGGGGGACATGATCACCATATTCAAGATTCTGAAGGGAATTGATAGGGTAGATAAAGACAGTCTATTTAACACAAGGGGAACACGCACAAGGGGACACAGGTGGAAACTGAGTGCCCAAATGAGCCACAGAGATATTAGAAAGAACTTTTTTAGTGTCAGAGTGGTTGACAAATGGAATGCATTAGGAAGTGATGTGGTGGAGGCTGACTCCATACACAGTTTCAAGTGTAGATATGATAGAGCTCAATAGGCTCAGGAATCTGTACACCTGTTGATTGACGGTTGAGAGGCGGGACCAAAGATCCAGAGCTCAACCCCCGCAAACACAACTAGGTGAGTACAACTAGGTGAGTACACACACTCCCTGTCTGTCTTTAGTTTAGCCAAGCTTGATGATGAGGAATGGGTCATGCGCCGGGCCTATTTAGTTGACATTTTTGAGCAGCTGAATAAACTGAACCTTCAGATGCAAGGAAGGAATACAAACATCATAAAATTCAAAGATGCCGTGAAGGCTTTCATGAACAAGCTCGAAAACTGAAAGAGAAAAGTAAGGATACAAAATGTTGCAATGTGGGAGAAAAACTTGCAATGTTTGAAAAACTGTTATCAATTTTTGTTCCTTGTGGTGAAAAACAAGTTCTTCCAGCATTACAGAAAATGAAATGTTGCAGCATTTGGAAGTATTGGAAAATGAGTTCAGCCACTACTTCCCTGAACTCTGTGATGAAGAGTTGGATTTAGTTCGTAACCCATTTAAATTCTTAGTTGAAAAAGTTCCTGGTGATTGTCAAGACGAATTTCTGGGGCTTAAAACTGATTCGGGAGTTTCGGTCAGAACTCAGTCACAGAATATTGGGCCAAGATGTGCGATTCCTGCCCAGAAGTGGTAGAAGGAACTAATTTGCATATTGCTTCCATTTGTGTCGACATATCTATGTGTCAGGCTTTTCAACTTTGTTGCAAATGAAAACGAAGAAACGAAGTAG
Source organism: Procambarus clarkii (assembly GCF_040958095.1). Classification (NCBI taxonomy): domain Eukaryota; kingdom Metazoa; phylum Arthropoda; class Malacostraca; order Decapoda; family Cambaridae; genus Procambarus; species Procambarus clarkii. Next base: position 26,070,459 of record NC_091164.1, on the reverse strand, counting down.
ATTGGAGACTGAACTTGACGTTGTTCCCTTGCAAGCGTTCCTCCAGTTATCCAGTTACTGGTAAAGATAAACAGTAACTGGTTTCTCATTGAGTGACATCTTCATCGAATAAAATAAACTTGATTACCTTGTAATTTTACTGAATTTGTTCCTTGAAGCATACTTCAGTAACTTTAATCTGTTAAGTAATTATTTCTGAATATTGAAAAAAAGCTAATTTTATTCGAAATATTAAATGTAATATTAGTTAATCAACATTTTATATTGCTATTATATATGTAACATTTACAATAAAAATATTCTAAATAAATACAAAATATTTCCAAATCTACTACTAATAAAAAAAGTTTATAATGTTATATATATGTATATTATTTGGACTGCACTTCTTGAGTTAGACTATCTTGGGAAGGGAGGAATTATATTCAAAACAAGAGTGAAAGGCGAAATGGAGGCAAACATTTTGGGAGCCCTTGCATTAGAGAACTGAGTTTACATGCAACTACAATGGGTCTTAGCTCACGGTGGTAGTCTGGACTACACAGAGGTAGTCTGGACTACACAGAGGCAGTCTGGACTACACAGAGGTAGTCTGGACTACACAGAGGTAGTCTGGACTACACAGAGGCAGTCTGGACGACACAGAGGCAGTCTGGACTACACAGAGGTAGTCTGAACTACACAGAGGCAGTCTGGACCATACAGATGGGAACTTTGTGTGAAGAAGTGCAGAGTCTCGTGACTGAGGAAGAAAGGTATTCTGGAAACACAATATGCAGCTGCACATCATCAAATTGATTAAACATTAAGCATAAATATTTCCGCATGTGCTCGGTAATTGTCTACTTAAAGAGGTGTCATATGCAAATCTTTTTGGTGTGGAGGATTCTTGGTGTGAGTGGCAGCACCAGACTCAGGCAAGAGGCACCACCACCACCACACTCACTGGGCCGCATTGAGCATCATGAAATGTGAGTTATTACCATGCGCACATATAAGCACCTACTTGACATTCACGCCGCACATCCATATGCTCGCTCATCTTAGCCGTTGATGAATGGGGACCGTCTCTGCAATCATGGTAGTCGTCTTGCAATAGGATGAGTTAGAGTTGGTACTTGCAGCTCTTGAGTGGGACGGAACTCAAGAACTGAAAGGAGTCCATGCCATAACACACGGAAAGCTTCGAAAAGAATGAGGTGACGGAGCTAAGAGCGAGATCCCCAGGCGCACACCTCTCTCACAACAAGAGACCTCCACACACAATACGAATCAGAATTCAGTTTCTATAATAACCAACACCTGAATGGGTGAAGTATGGTCGGTCTAATGTCACAGGGAGTGGGAGGAAGGGTTTTGTCAACCATTAGGAAGATCAGCTCCAAACCTTGACTCTGAAGCTGCCTCCAACACTCCTGTGCTTGAATAATGGCGGCAGAATCACTCTATGACCATGCAGACTACATGAATAAACTGCCATCTGCCAGTGTGTCCCCATACATACTACGCCTGCCAGTATGCCACCATACACACTACGTCTGCCAGTGTGTCACCATACACGCTACGTCTGAACTTCAAATGCCATTACCGATCTGAGTATACCTGGCCAGGGACACTTTTAGCCTGGGATAAGAGTAATCACCAGTGTACAATGCACAGGACTGCAAATGTATTTGCAATCTTGGGATCCAAGTCAAGTTGATAGAACACAATTTTCTTCCACGTCCCTGGTTGTCTTGTCTCAGGTGTCCTGGGTATATATATAACCTAGTCCCTGGTCGTGTTGACCACTATTGTGTCCCATTCTTCATCCGCCACCAAGATAATGTTATTAAAACAAGACTAAAACATAAGCAGAAAAGAAATGGGATAAAAGGAGGAAAGCTAACCACCATTTAAGACCCTAACCCAAATATCACAGTAACAAGGTTATCACCAACAACAGAAACCAACTACTGGCTCACTATAGCACGTGCCACATGGACATTTTGTCCGAGTAGCTAAATCTAAAACAACAAATGTCTTGTCTGAGGTGATCAGGCAATATATAACCAAGGTAAAGGTCGCCATGTCACCAGGTGGGAGGGCTCCAGGTCTGAGGATAAGTAACGCACTTCAGCAAAAAAATTATCTCTCTCTCGTGTAACATAAAACTGTTATCGACGAAAAAATCTTTTTCCAAACTTAGGTAATTGTAAACTTTAAGTGAGCGGTTCCTGGAGAAGGTCAGGATGGTTCCTGGAGAAGGTCAGGATGGTTCCTGGAGAAGGTCAGGATGGTTCCTGGAGAAGGTCAAGATGGTTCCTGGAGAAGGTCGGGATGGTTCCTGGAGAAGGTCAGGATGGTTCCTGGAGAAGGTCAGGATGGTTCCTGGAGAAGGTCGTGATGGTTCCTGGAGAAGGGCAGGATGGTTCCTGGAGAAGGTCAGGATGGTTCCTGGAGAAGGTCAGGATGGTTCCTGGAGAAGGTCAGGATGGTTCCTGGAGAAGGTCAAGATGGTTCCTGGAGAAGGTCGGGATGGTTCCTGGAGAAGGTCAGGATGGTTCCTGGAGAAGGTCAGGATGGTTCCTGGAGAAGGTCGTGATGGTTCCTGGAGAAGGTCGTGATGGTTCCTGGAGAAGGTCAGGATGGTTCCTGGAGAAGGTCGGGATGGTTCCTGGAGAAGGTCAGGATGGTTCCTGGAGAAGGTCAGGATGGTTCCTGGAGAAGGTCGTGATGGTTCCTGGAGAAGGTCGTGATGGTTCCTGGAGAAGGTCAGGATGGTTCCTGGAGAAGGTCGGGATGGTTCCTGGAGAAGGTCGGGATGGTTCCTGGAGAAGGTCAGGATGGTTCCTGGAGAAGGTCAGGACGGTTCCTGGAGAAGGTCGGGATGGTTCCTGGAGAAGGTCAGGATGGTTCCTGGAGAAGGTCAAGATGGTTCCTGGAGAAGGTCGGGATGGTTCCTGGAGAAGGTCGGGATGGTTCCTGGAGAAGGTCAGGATGGTTCCTGGAGAAGGTCGTGATGGTTCCTGGAGAAGGTCGGGATGGTTCCTGGAGAAGGTCAGGATGGTTCCTGGAGAAGGGCAGGATGGTTCCTGGAGAAGGTCAGGATGGTTCCTGGAGAAGGTCAGGATGGTTCCTGGAGAAGGTCAGGATGGTTCCTGGAGAAGGTCGTGATGGTTCCTGGAGAAGGTCGTGATGGTTCCTGGAGAAGGTCAGGATGGTTCCTGGAGAAGGTCAGGATGGTTCCTGGAGAAGGTCGGGATGGTTCCTGGAGAAGGTCAGGATGGTTCCTGGAGAAGGTCAGGATGGTTCCTGGAGAAGGTCAGGATGGTTCCTGGAGAAGGTCAGGATGGTTCCTGGAGAAGGTCAGGATGGTTCCTGGAGAAGGTCGGGATGGTTCCTGGAGAAGGTCAGGATGGTTAGTGGAGAAGGTCGTGATGGTTCATGGAGAAGGTCGGGATGGTTCCTGGAGAAGGTCGGGATGGTTCATGGAGAAGGTCAGGATGGTTCCTGGAGAAGGTCGGGATGGTTCCTGGAGAAGGGCAGGATGGTTCCTGGAGAAGGTCGGGATGGTTCCTGGAGAAGGTCGGGATGGTTCCTGGAGAAGGTCAGGATGGTTCCTGGAGAAGGTCGTGATGGTTCCTGGAGAAGGTCAGGATGGTTCCTGGAGAAGGTCAGGATGGTTCCTGGAGAAGGTCAGGATGGTTCCTGGAGAAGGGTTCAACCCTTCACTATTTAGAACATTGCCACCTTTTCAGCCCTATCAATTCCCCTTAGTATCTCCAACGTTGTTATCAGCTCCCACTGCTTTATCTTTTATCCAACGTGGTCAGGGTGACACTGAAAAGTCAAGCGAATAACTTTTCAGTTTAAGTTCCTACAGCTCTGAGACAAGTGTAGTAGTGAACTGCGACACTTTCCCTATTTACATTTTATGATTTTTGCTGCTCTCCATGCTTGTGCTGCATACTCATATGCTGTCCTCATAAACAAACCCCAAAGTTCACTCCACGCATCCGACAAACAACTTGTTAATGAACGAAAAACGATTTACACACGACTCACAACTGATGACGTTGAACACTTCTCGAACAAGTGCTTCTCTACAAATATAAATAATATACAAATAATCTCTTACAGAACCTAAACACATAACCTAACCTAACCTATGCCTAAGTATGCACCGTATTCTAATGTAACACGATTAACATATATTTGAGAAAATTCCTTTTCTGATTGCTTCAATGGGGTCGACCGCTGAATGGAATGGACTCGGTCTGAGAACGGATTGACCCAACAAACGGAATTATTGACTCAAGAGCTATTACCTCAAGCTTGAGAGGCCGAGAGTTCAATTCTCCAAGTGCCTAAGTGAATGAAATGTTTATTTCCGTGATAGCGTGGTTGACAATTTATATATATATATATATATATATATATATATATATATATATATATATATATATATATATAAATTGTTACACATATATATATATATATATATATATATATATATAAATTGTTACACATATATATATATATATATATATATATATATATATATATATATATATATATATATATATATATATATATATATATATATATATATATGTCGTACCTAGTAGCCAGAACGCACTTCTCAGCCTACTATGCAAGGCCTGATTTGCCTAATAAGCCAAGTTTTCATGAATTAATTGTTTTTCGACTACCTAACCTAACTTTATAGGTTAGGTTAGGTAACTTTATAGGTTAGGTATAAAGTTACCTAACTTTACAGGTTAGGTCAGGTTAGGAAGCCAAAAAAGTTAGGTTAGGTTAGGTTAGGTAGGTTAGGTAGTCCTCTCTACAACAGTCTGGAAACAGCTTGAGATAGTGGTTCCTTTAAATATATGACAGTCACATGCTTCCTCAGTGGTGTTGCACCTTGCTGCAATAATTAAATTTCATAATTTCCACTCCAAACTAGAATTCACACACATAAATGCAATATCTAAATAATTGGAGGGGAAGAAACAGCACTTACATGGGGTTTATTTTATCGCCTGCAGCGTCACGACATGGTACCTATATTATTTATTACTAGAGCTCAAAATAATAATTCAAAAAGGTAAAAATGCCTGACGAACTGGTGTCCGTGATTCTGGTAAACTGCGTCCTCAATCTGAGGCCCGATGATGTGCGGATGCTTGCAGAATTGTCTGGTATAAAAGGACCGCTTGCGAACACCGTGCTGCCAGTGGCTCTAATATGGCGAGTCTCGCCTCCTCCTCAAAAGTCGCGCATGTGCGATAGGTCATGATGGGGGGGCATAAATTATATTTATTTACTAGCAGTACCCGGCCACAGTAACCTTCCCTGTTCCCCAGTCCTCCCCACCATTCCCCCCTCACCCGTCTCCTTGGCCTCCCAACCATTCCCCACTCCACTGTCCCCTTGTCTTCCCCACTATTCCTCACTCCACCATTCCCTCTTCCTTCCCACCATGCCCCACTCCCCAGTTCCTTTGTCCTCCCACCATTCTCCATTCCCCCTTTTGGTCTGTTCGGCTAGTTCTACCACCATCCCCTCGTCCCCACCATCCCAAACTCCCCCGTCCCCTTACCCTTCCCTACCATTACCCCCTCCCTTGTTCCCTCGTCCTCCCCCACTATTTTTCAAAAAAGCATATTTTTTACCGTTACAGACATGACATCTGCTGGGGAACATCTCAACTATCAACTTCACCCTACAGACCTCAGTCACAAGGAGCGATTGATAGGTTCCACTCCACCATGAAAACCGTATTGCGAGTGTATTGCGCGGAACAGGGAAGCCGATGGGGATGAAGCTATATTTCCAGCCTTGTTTGCAATAAGAGATGCTGTGGTAGAATCTCTAAGATTTTATCTATTCTAATTGGTGTTCGAACACGAAGTGAGAAGTCGTTTAGTAATGTCAAAGGAGCAGTTGACGTCGGGGGAGACATTGATAACAGTGGAGGAATACATGTGGAAGTTCAGGGGACATTTAAAAACAGCGAAGAAGCTAGCTGTTGAACACCTGAGGACGGCACAAGAGAATATGTTGGTTTGGTACGACAAGAATGCTGTCCCGAGGGAGTTCGAGGTAGGGTCCAGGGAGACAATGCTGCTGCCTGGGTGGGGTAGAGTGACGGAATCACGCTTTGGTGGTCCATACTCAGTCGTCAGGCGAGTAGGTCGGGTAAACTACGAAATCAGCAAGCCGAATCGCCCTTGGAAGACACAGGTATGTCACGTGAACCAATTGAAGGAGGCATTAAGTTGGTGTTGGAAAAGTTGTTCAATGTCAACCAATATTATTTGACTAGTTGTATATGAAAAGTGCTGAAATTGTCCCAAGTTTCAGTACTGCAGCGTAAATAGAAAGGGAGATTTTTTTTTTCAACGTTTTTTTACACATTTTCAAGTCTACACTTCAGAACACACGTTTCAGATATAATTATTCTGTGACACTTTTCTGGCACATTAGTATATAATAAAGGATTGTGTGTTTTAGAATTTCCAAAACATCTTTAGTTTTCCTAATACATATGTTCAAAGTTCCCCCCAAAATTTTGCAAATATGGCATGTTTATTGCTATTATAAAATCAATAAATGAACTTAGAGAAAAATGAAAACAAGCAAATGTAGAGAAATGCCCTCCACATATACTGTGTAAGTTTCACGTAAATTGAACAAAAAAGGAATCAGTTTTGTAAACGTTTGTGTCAATTGAAAAAAAAACAGAAATGAATAAGTCTAAGGTTCTAAAATCTGTGGCTGAGGTTGACATCAACCAATTTTCTCCAAAATTGACATCCTTACAGATAGGCTTACGTACAGTCAGGTATATAGTTTGATGCAAATCGACCGAAAAAAAATGAAAAAAAAAAAAAAAAAAATACATTTTTTTTCTTAATTTTTTTTTCCAATTAAACTAATTATAATATTTGTTTAATATATGCTATTGTGATAGTAAAGAGTCATAGCTATGATTTCAGTTGACACTTTTGATTGATTATCGATTTTGACCATTTTGGCATAATTTTCACAACTACTTCAATATTTTTTTCTCCCTTCCTATTTATGCTACGATGCTGAAACAAGGACCAGATGAAACATTTTTCAAATAGAACTTGTCAAAAAAGTTTGATTGAAATCAAACGAGTTTTCATTTTCGCATTTTTGGACCCAAATGCCCCCTGAAGCCATATTTCCAGGAAGAACAGGAGAACGCGAAAGGGAAATAAACGACACAGTTAGGAAAACAGAAATTGGTTCTATGTATGGAAATGAGCCGAGAGTTGCCAACAGAGGAAGGAAAGTAGTCCCATGCTGATGGTACACATCTTTCCAAAACAGAGAGTTTGATGCGACTGGAGGAGAAGCTGCATCATCTGAACGAAGGGCAGAGAGACGACCTGGTAACTCTACTGAGGAAGAACGAGTCACTCTTCGCAGATGTGCCCCGACGGCACAGGAGTGGGGATGCACGATGTAAAATTAAAGGGTGGAAAGCCGATTGAGCAGAACGTGTATCGAGTTAGCCCAGAGAAGAGGAAGCTCATGCAACAAGAGGTGGAATATTTGTTAACACATGATCTTGCTGAGCCTAGCATTAGTGAATGGAGTTCACCTTGTGTGTTAGTGAAGAAGGGTGACTGATTTTCGTAGTGGAAAATGTGTAAGTGGGAGGTCAGTATGTGTTGAAATGAAGTCAAGAAGAAATAACCCCCAAAAAACAAAATATTGGGATATGTTATTGATAAATGTAAAACAGACACTGGGGCCCTTTAACTATCTAACAGTTGGATAGACATATATATGAATGAAATTGCATGGATATAAATAAGAGCTGCCTCGTATGGGCCAATAGACCTTCTGCAGTTACCTTCATTCTTATGTTCTTACGTTCTTATAATGAAACATATATACTGCAGTAACTTTATTGCCCATATATAAGTGATAACACTCTCATCTGGTCCCTATTCATCAATACAAGCTAAATAAAAAAAGAGAATAGAGTATGAACTCTGAAAAAAATCGGCCAAAAAATATAAAAGTCATAACTTCTGTCACCTGTGGCTGAATAACGTGTTGACCAATTTCGTTCCAACTTAACATGGTTAGTGCCGAATACGCATTCTCCAAGAGGTAAAGGTCACAACAAAATCCGAATAAAAATAAAGGAGGAAAAAAAAGAAAAAGAACACTAAAAAAAAAAAGTTGTCACTCTTTCGTACAAAGGGACATAAGAAATATTGCCATTGGGCAATGTATTTTTATGAAATATAATAGAATACAACATAATAACATAGTGGCTCATAATTATGTGTGGAATCTGGTCCTCCATATTGCACCAGTGGCATATCCATTTTGTAGACCCTCCGTACTACTACTTGTCTTCCTTGTGCATCGGACAGGTGCTTGCATCTCTTTATCCCTGATTGCCAGTAAATTGGAGGTGTTATTATCAGTACCGGTTGCTTCCCGTTGCACACGCATTTATTTAAAAAAATCGTAAAAAATCCATTTCTTAACATATTGGGATGAAATTTCCACGAAACTGATGCCAAATAACGAGAGATTTGTTCAAAATGTTTCACTATATTTCATATTTTGAAAAGTCTCCAGCATGCACCGGGCCCCTTAAGGAACGGAGAACGTGATAGCGAATGCCCTTTCCCAGATTCACTAATCGATATGACTCTTAATTTAAGGGGTGGGGGTATGTTACTGCGCTCTCTCCTATTTCTCCTCTGTTCCAGCGTGAAGTGTCATATCTCCACAGCTTGCAGGTACCTCGAGTCGCAGGGAATCATTTGATATAGGAGGCAGCTGGAAAGTTTACATATTTGTGGAGAAATGGCCATTTCTAAGTTCTACCAGTAAGAGGGCTTATGCCCCTAGTACATACCAAATTGCGACGCCCCTGCCAGGATGGCGCCAAAAACATGAAGACGCCAGCAGGTTGGCGATTGGCTGGCTGTGGTCACGTGAAGAGAGTGACCAATGAGAGCCCACCCCTGGAGGCTGTGACATCACCGGGAGGCCTGGCTCAGGCCTCCCGGTGTTTGCAGAAGCGCTGAGGCTCAGAGATTCATGGCCCTTTGATGAGAGTTGAAGTCCGTCAGTAAGCTCTCGAGATCTGAGGTTTCAGAAGCCCCGCTCAGGGGATTTTGCAGCATAACGCATTCTACCATCGTCATAGAAGACTAGTGTACTCCCGGGGAGCACAAAGAAGCAGAATTTAGTGGGCTAAAGAGCGCCAAGAGCTCATTGCTGTTAGTCTACGACAGAGACCCACTGGAGACTCGGAAGCGAAACATCGTATCTGGATCCATGAGTATTCGTCTCGGTGAAGGAGCGAGTGAGGAAAGAGACGTGCTCAGTGACCACTGGCTGGGCCAGCTTGGAAGAACTGAAATTTGGGAATGGGAACGGCGATGACGCATTACTCCACAACAGCCGAGGACCTGTGACACACGACCGGAACGCCGAGGAACGGCCCCAGGAACCGTGAACCTCTACAACCATCGGACTCCAGGCGTCGGTGGACACGATTGTTTTAAGGTAGATTATCATTTCCTTCACATTGTCCCTTGGTAACCAGATAGGCCCAGTATATATTTCTATTAGTGTGTTTCGTATTATTTTAGGAGTAGGTTAAGCTGTAGGTCAGCTCACATTTTATCTACCTATTATTATCTATCTACTATTAGTCCAGTGTAGTGTAGTCCTGTGTACTGTAACTCTGTGTAGTGTAGTCCTGTGTAATGTAGTCCTGTGTAGTGTGTTCTAATTTATTTAAATTATATTGTGTTCTATGTGGAACTGGGATTACCAGAACACGTTGAAGATCCGCCTTACTGAACTCTTTCCTTATATACTCCCATCAATTATGGATATTTTATATACACTCCCATCAATGGTGTATATTATATATATACTGCCATCAATGGTGTATATTATATATATATATTCCCATCAATGGTGTATATTATATATATACTGCCATCAATGGTGTATATTATATATATACTCCCATCAATGGTGTATATTATATATATACTCCCATCAGTGGTGTATATTATATATATACTCCCATCAGTGGTGTATATTATATATTGGACAAAACTGCCGGCGAGGTTAAGAATGAGACGAGAAGTATTCCAGCAGCAGTTAATAAGTTCTAGATATAATGAGTATATGTTGGTTTACATGCATGGAGACTCTGTATACACACTGCGCCAAGTTGGTGTATGTATCAACCTTGATTGTATATAACCTCACAGTGTATGTATCCACCTTGGGTGTATATAACCTCCCGGTGTATGTATCCACCTTGGGTGTATATAACCTCCCGGTGTATGTATCCACCTTGGGTGTATATAACCTCATGGTGTATGTATCCACCTTGGGTGTATATAACCTCACAGTGTATGTATCCACCTTGGGTGTATATAACCTCACAGTGTATGTATCCACCTTAGGTGTACATAACCTCACAGTGTATGTATCCACCTTGGGTGTATATAACCTCACAATGTATGTATCCACCTTGGGTGTATATAAGCTTACAATGTATGTATCCACCTTGGGTGTATATAACCTCACAGTGTATGTATCCACCATGGGTGTATATAACCTCACAATGTATGTATCCACCTTGGGTGTATATAAGCTTACAATGTATGTATCCACCTTGGGTGTATATAACCTCACAGTGTATGTATCCACCATGGGTGTATATAACCTCACAATGTATGTATCCACCTTGGGTGTATATAAGCTTACAATGTATGTATCCACCTTGGGTGTATATAAGCTTACAATGTATGTATCCACCTTGGGTGTATATAAGCTTACAATGTATGTATCCACCTTGGGTGTATATAAGCTTACAATGCATGTATCTGGCTTGTGTGAATGTATCCACTTTGAAGAGCATTCATGCGTGACACCCACATAATACTCCAGCAGCCTCAGCATGCTGAAGTGATTTGATGCAATATCTGTGCCCAGAAGAGTCACGAGCGCTGGCGAGTATTGGGGTAAAAAGTTAAACGACTTTCCAGTTCTTTTGTAAAGTTTATGGCTGAATGGTTATAGTACTGGACATGCGATGGGGCACGGAGGCCCTGGCTGACCGGGTTCGAATGCTTCGAATCGAGTTTTCTGATGCATGTTGGCTTGGCTATCATTCAAGCTTGTTGCATACACACACACACACACACACACACACACACACACACACACACACACACACACACACACACACACACACAC
>NC_091164.1:25951685-26054185 GCF_040958095.1 Procambarus clarkii | reverse complement strand
CTCTGTCTTTGGGGGAGTGGGTCTCTGTCGTTGGGGAGTGGGTCTCTGTCGTTGGGGGGTGGGTCTCTGTCGTTGGGTTAATAGGTCTCTGTCGTTGAGGGATGTGTCTTTGTCGTTGGGAAGTGGGTCTTTGTCGTTGGGTGAGTGGGTCTCTGTCGTTGGGTGAGTGGGTCTCTGTCGTTGGGTGAGTGGGTCTCTGTCGTTGGGTGAGTGGGTCTCTGTCGTTGGGTGAGTGGGTCTCTGTCGTTGGGTGAGTGGGTCTCTGTCGTTGGGGGAGTGGGTCTCTGTTATTGTGGAAGTGGGTTTCTGTCGTTGATGAGTAGGTCTCTGATATTAGGGTAGTGGGTCTCTGTCAATGAGTGATTGGGTCTCTGTCTTTGGGGGAGTGGGTCTCTGTCGCTGGGGAGTGGGTCTCTGTCGTTGGGGGGTGGGTCTCTGTCGTTGGGGTAGTGGGTCTCTGTCGTTGGGGGAGTGGGTCTCTGTCGTTGGGGGAGTAAGTCTCTGTCGGTGGGGGAGTGGGTCTCTGTCGTTGGGGGAGTGGGTCTCTGTCGTTGGGGGAGTGGGTCTCGTCGTTGGGGGAGTCGGTCTCTGTCGTTGGGGGAGTGGGTCTCTGTCGTTGGGGGAGTAAGTCTCTGTCGGTGGGGGAGTGGGTCTCTGTCGTTGGGGGAGTGGGTCTCTGTCGTTGGGTGAGTGGGTCTCTGACGTGTGGGGAGTGGGTCTCTGTTGTTGGAAGAGTGGGTCTCTGTCGTTAGGGGAGTAGGTCTTTGTCGTTCGGGGAGTGGGTCTTTGTCGTTCGGGGAGTGGGTCTCTGTTATTGGGGTAGTGGGTCTCTGTCGTTGAAGAGTAGGTCTCTGTTATTAAGGTAGTGGGTCTCTGTCATTGGTGGAGTGGGTTTCTGTCGTTGGGGGAGTGGGTCTCTGTCGTTGGGGGAGTGGGTCTCTGTGGTTGGGGGAGTGGGTCTCTGTCGTTGGGTGAGTGGGTCTTTGTCATTGGGGAAGTGGGTCTCTGTCGTTGGGGGAGTGGGTCTCTGTCGTTGGGGGAGTGGGTCTCTGCCGTTGATGAGTGGGTCTCTGTCGTTGGGGGTAGTGGGTCTCTGTCGTTGGGGGAGTTGGTCTCTGTCGTTGGGGGAGTGGGTCTCTGTGGTTGGGGGAGTGGGTCTCTGTCGTTGGGTGAGTGGGTCTTTGTCATTGGGGAAGTGGGTCTCTGTCGTTGGGGGAGTGGGTCTCTGTCGTTGGGGGAGTGGGTCTCTGTCGTTGGGGAGTGGGTCTCGTCGTTGGGGGAGTGGGTCGCTGTCATTGGGAGCGTGGGTCTCTGTCGTTGGGTGAGTGGGTCTCTGATGTTGGGGGAGTGGGTCTCTGTTATTGGGGGAGTGGGTCTCTGTCTTATGGGGAGTGGGTCACTGTCGTTGGGGGAGTGGGTCTCTGTTGTTGGGGGAGTGGGTCGCTGTCATTGGGGGCGTGGGTCTCTGTCGTTGATGAGTGGGTCTCTGTCGTTGGGGGAGTGGGTCTCTGTTATTGTGGAAGTGGGTTTCTGTCGTTGATGAGTAGGTCTCTGTTATTAGGGTAGTGGGTCTCTGTCAATGAGTGATTGGGTCTCTGTCTTTGGGGGAGTGGCTCTCTGTCGTTGGGGAGTGGGTCTCTGTCGTTGGGGGGTGGGTCTCTGTCGTTGGGTTAATAGGTCTCTGTCGTTGAGGGATGTGTCTTTGTCGTTGGGGAGTGGGTCTTTGTCGTTGGGTGAGTGGGTCTCTGTCGTTGGGTGAGTGGGTCTCTGTCGTTGGGTGAGTGGGTCTCTACCGTTGGGTGAGTGGGTCTCTGTCGTTGGGTGAGTGGGTCTCTGTCGTTGGGGGAGTGGGTCTCTGTTATTGTGGAAGTGGGTTTCTGTCGTTGATGAGTAGGTCTCTGTTATTAGGGTAGTGGGTCTCTGTCAATGAGTGATTGGGTCTCTGTCTTTGGGGGAGTGGCTCTCTGTCGTTGGGGAGTGGGTCTCTGTCGTTCGGGGGTGGGTCTCTGTCGTTGGGGGAGTGGGTCTCTGTCGTTGGGGGAGTGGGTCTCTGTCGTTGGGGGAGTGGGTCTCTGCCGTTGATGAGTGGGTCTCAGTCGTTGGGGGTAGTGGGTCTCTGTCGTTGGGGGAGTTGGTCTCTGTCGTTGGGGGAGTGGGTCTCTGTGGTTGGGGGAGTGGGTCTCTGTCGTTGGGTGAGTGGGTCTTTGTCATTGGGGAAGTGGGTCTCTGTCGTTGGGGGAGTGGGTCTCTGTCGTTGGGAGTGGGTCTCGTCGTTGGGGGAGTGGATCGCTGTCATTGGGAGCGTGGGTCTCTGTCGTTGGGTGAGTGGGTCTCTGATGTTGGGGGAGTGGGTCTCTGTTGTTGGGGGAGTGGGTCTCTGTCTTATGGGGAGTGGGTCTCTGTTATTGTGGAAGTGGGTTTCTGTCGTTGATGAGTAGGTCTCTGTTATTAGGGTAGTGGGTCTCTGTCAATGAGTGATTGGGTCTCTGTCTTTGGGGGAGTGGCTCTCTGTCGTTGGGGAGTGGGTCTCTGTCGTTCGGGGGTGGGTCTCTGTCGTTGGGGGAGTGGGTCTCTGTCGTTGGGGGAGTGGGTCTCTGTCGTTGGGGGAGTGGGTCTCTGCCGTTGATGAGTGGGTCTCTGTCGTTGGGGGTAGTGGGTCTCTGTCGTTGGGGGAGTTGGTCTCTGTCGTTGGGGGAGTGGGTCTCTGTGGTTGGGGGAGTGGGTCTCTGTCGTTGGGTGAGTGGGTCTTTGTCATTGGGGAAGTGGGTCTCTGTCGTTGGGGGAGTGGGTCTCTGTCGTTGGGGAGTGGGTCTCGTCGTTGGGGGAGTGGGTCGCTGTCATTGGGAGCGTGGGTCTCTGTCGTTGGGTGAGTGGGTCTCTGATGTTGGGGGAGTGGGTCTCTGTTGTTGGGGGAGTGGGTCTCTGTCTTATGGGGAGTGGGTCACTGTCGTTGGGGGAGTGGGTCTCTGTTGTTGGGGGAGTGGGTCGCTGTCATTGGGGGCGTGAGTCTCTGTCGTTGATGAGTGGGTCTCTGTCGTTGGGGGAGTGGGTCTCTGTTATTGTGGAAGTGGGTTTCTGTCGTTGATGAGTAGGTCTCTGTTATTAGGGTAGTGGGTCTCTGTAAATGAGTGATTGGGTCTCTGTCTTTGGGGGAGTGGGTCTCTGTCGTTGGGGAGTGGGTCTCTGTCGTTGGGGGGTGGGTCTCTGTCGTTGGGTTAATAGGTCTCTGTCGTTGAGGGATGTGTCTTTGTCGTTGGGGAGTGGGTCTTTGTCGTTGGGTGAGTGGGTCTCTGTCGTTGGGTGAGTGGGTCTCTGTCGTTGGGTGAGTGGGTCTCTACCGTTAGGTGAGTGGGTCTCTGTCGTTGGGTGAGTGGGTCTCTGTCGTTGGGGGAGTGGGTCTCTGTTATTGTGGAAGTGGGTTTCTGTCGTTGATGAGTAGGTCTCTGTTATTAGGGTAGTGGGTCTCTGTCAATGAGTGATTGGGTCTCTGTCTTTGGGGGAGTGGCTCTCTGTCGTTGGGGAGTGGGTCTCTGTCGTTGGGGGGTGGGTCTCTGTCGTTTGGGGAGTGGGTCTCTGTCGTTGGGGGAGTGGGTCTCTGTCGTTGGGGGAGTGGGTCTCTGTTATTGTGGAAGTGGGTTTCTGTCGTTGATGAGTAGGTCTCTGTTATTAGGGTAGTGGGTCTCTGTCAATGAGTGATTGGGTCTCTGTCTTTGGGGGAGTGGCTCTCTGTCGTTGGGGAGTGGGTCTCTGTCGTTGGGGGGTGGGTCTCTGTCGTTGGGGGAGTGGGTCTCTGTCGTTGGGGGAGTGGGTCTCTGTCGTTGGGGGAGTAAGTCTCTGTCGGTGGGGGAGTGGGTCTCTGTCGTTGGGGGAGTGGGTCTCTGTCGTTGGGGGAGTGGGTCTCGTCGTTGGGGGAGTCGGTCTCTGTCGTTGGGGGAGTGGGTCTCTGTTATTGGAGGAGTGGGTCGCTGTCATTGGGGGCGTGGGTCTCTGTCGTTGGGTGAGTGGGTCTCTGACGTTGGGGGAGTGGGTCTCTGTTGTTGGAAGAGTGGGTCTCTGTCGTTAGGGGAGTAGGTCTTTGTCGTTCGGGAAGTGGGTCTTTGTCGTTCGGGGAGTGGGTCTCTGTTATTGGGGTAGTGGGTCTCTGTCGTTGAAGAGTAGGTCTCTGTTATTAAGGTAGTGGGTCTCTGTCATTGGGGGAGTGGGTCTCTGTCGTTGGGGGAGTGGGTCTCTGTCGTTGGGGGAGTGGGTCTCTGTTGTTGGGGGAGTGGGTCGCTGTCATTGGGGGCGTGGGTCTCTGCCGTTGATGAGTGGGTCTCTATCGTTGGGGGAGTGGGTCTCTGTCGTTGGGGGTAGTGGGTCTCTGTCGTTGGGGGAGTTGGTCTCTGTCGTTGGGGGAGTGGGTCTCTGTGGTTAGGGGAGTGGGTCTCTGTCGTTGGGTGAGTGGGTCTTTGGCATTGGGGAAGTGGGTCTCTGTCGTTGGGGGAGTGGGTCTCTGTCGTTGGGGGAGTGGGTCTCTGTCGTTGGGGAGTGGGTCTCGTCGTTGGGGGAGTGGGTCGCTGTCATTGGGAGCGTGGGTCTCTGTCGTTGGGGGAGTGGGTCTCTGTCGTTGGGTGAGTGGGTCTCTGATGTTGGGGGAGTGGGTCTCTGTCTTATGGGGAGTGGGTCTCTGTCATTGGGGGAGTGGGTTTCTGTCGTTAGGGGAGTAGGTCTTTGTCGTTGGGGGAGTGGGTCTCTGTTATTGGGGTAGTGGGTCTCTGTCGTTGATGAGTAGGTCTCTGGTATTAGGGTAGTGGGTCTCTGTCATTGGGGGAGTGGGTCTCTGTCGTTGGGGGAGTGGGTCTCTGTCGTTGGGGGAGTGGGTCTCTGTCGTTGGGGGAGTGGGTCTCTGTCGTTGGGGGAGTGGGTCTCTGTCGTTGGGGGAGTGGGTCTCTGTCGCTGGGGGAGTGGGTCTCTGTCGTTGGGGGAGTGGGTCTCTGTCGTTGAGGGAGTGGGTCTCAGTCGTTGGGGGAATGAGTCTCTGTCGTTGGGGGAGTGGGTCTTTGTCGTTGGGGGAGTGGGTCTCTGTCGTTGGGTGAGTGGGTCTCTGTCGTTGGGGGAGTGGGTCTCTGTCGTTGGGGGAGTGGGTCTCTGTCGTTGGGGAAGTGGGTCTCTGTCGTTGATGAGTAGGTCTGATATTAGGGTAGTGGGTCTCTGTCATTGAGGGATTGGGTCTCTGACTTTGGGGAAGTGGGTCTCTGTCGTTGGGGAGTGGGTCTCTGTCGTTGGGGAGTGGGTCTCTGTCGCTGGGGGAGTGGGTCTCTGTCGTTGGGGGAGTTGGTCTCTGCCGTTGATGAGTGGGTCTCTGTCGTTGGGGGAGTGGGTCTCTGTCGTTGGGGGAGTGGGTCTCTGTCGTTGGGGGAGTGGGTCTCTGTCGTTGGAGGAGTGGGTCTCTGTCGTTGGGGGAGTGGGTCTCTGTCGTTGGGGGAGTGGGTCTCTGTCGTTGATGAGTAGGTATCTGGTGTTATTGTAGTGGGTCTCTGTCATTGGGGGAGTGGGTCTCTGTCGTTGGGGGAGTTGGTCTCTGCCATTGATGAGTGGGTCTCTGTCGTTGGGGGAGTGGGTCTCTGACGTTGGGGGAATGGGTCTCTGTCGTTGGGGGAGTGGGTCTCTGTCGTTGGGGGAATGTGTCTCTGTCGTTGGGGGAGTGGGTCTTTGTCGTTGGGGGAGTGGGTCTCTGTCGTTGGGTGAGTGGGTCTCTGTCGTTGGGGGAGTGGGTCTCTGTCGTTGGGGGAGTGGGTCTCTGTCGTTGGGGAAGTGGGTCTCTGTCGTTGATGAGTAGGTCTGATATTAGGGTAGTGGGTCTCTGTCATTGAGGGATTGGGTCTCTGACTTTGGGGAAGTGGGTCTCTGTCGTTGGGGAATGGGTCTCTGTCGTTGGGGAGTGGGTCTCTGTCGCTGGGGGAGTGGGTCTCTGTCGTTGGGGGAGTGGGTCTCTGTCGTTGATGAGTCGGTCTCTGTCGTTGGGGGAGTGGGTCTCTGTCGTTGGGGAGTGGGTCTCTGTCGTTGGGGAGTGGGTCTCTGTCGTTGCAGGAGTGGGTCACTGTCGTTGGGGTAGTGGGTCTCTGTCGTTAGGAGAGTGGGTCTCTGTCGTTGGGGAAGTGGGTCTCTGTCGTTGGGGGAGTGGGTCTCGTCGTTGGGGGAGTGGGTCTCTGACGTTAGGGGAGTGGGTCTCTGTCGTTGTGGAGCGGGTCTCTGTCGTTGGGGGAGTAGGTCTATGTCGTTGGGGGAGTGGGTCTCTGTCTTTGGGGAGCCGGTCTCTGTCGTTGGGGGAGTGGGTCTATGTCGTTGGGGGAGTGGGTTTCTGTCGTTGGGGGAGTGGGTCTCTGTCGTTGTAGGAGTGGTTCTCTGTTATTGGGGGAGTGGGTCTCTGTCGTTGGAGGAGTGGGTCTCAGTCGTTCGAGGAGTGGGTCTTTGTCGTTGAGGAGTGGGTCTCTGTCGTTGGAGGAGTGGGTCTCTGTCGTTGGAGGAGTGGGTCTCTGTCGTTAAGGAGTGGGTCTCTGTCGTTGAAGGAGTGGGTCTCTGTCGTTGAGGGAGTGGGTCTCTGTCGTTGAGGAGTGGGTCTCTGTCGTTGGGTGAGTGGGTCTCTGTCGTTGGGTGAGTGAGTCTCTGTCGTTGGGTGAGCGAGTCTCTGTCGTTGGGTGAGTGGGCCTCTGTCGTTGGGGAGTGGGTCTCTGTCGTTGGAGGAGTGGGTCTCTGTCGTTGGGGAGCGGGTCTCTGTCGTTGGAGGAGTGGGTCTCTGTCGTTGAGGAGTTGGTCTCTGTCGTTGGGTGAGTGGGCCTCTGTCGTTGGGGGAGTGGGTCTCTGTCGATGGGGGAGTGGGTCTCTGTAGTTTTGTGAGTGGGGCTTTGTCGTTGGGTGAGTGGGTCTGTCGTTGGGCAATGGGTCTCTGTCGATGGGTGAGTGGGTCTCTGTCGATGAGGGAGTGGGTCTCTGTCGAATGGGGAGTGGGCCTCTGTCGTTAGGGGAGTGGGTCTCTGTCGTTGGGGAGTGGGTTTCTGTAGTTGAGGGATGGGTCTCTGTCGTTGGGTTAGTGGGCCTGTGTCGTTAGGGGATGGGGAATATATCTCTGTCGTTAGGGGAGTGGGCCTCTGTCGTTAGGGGAGAGGGTCTCTGTCGTTGGGGTAATGGGTCTCTATCGTTGGGAAAATGGGTCTCTATCGTAGGGGGATGGGGAATATATCTCTATCGCTGGCGGAGTGGGTCTCTATCGTAGGGGGATGGGGAATATATCTCTGTCGTTAGGGGAGTGGGCCTCTGTCGTTGGGGAGTGGGTCTCTGTCGTTGGGGAAGTGGGTCTTTGTCGTTGGAGAGTGGGTCTTTGTCGTTGGAGAGTGGGTCTTTGTCGTTGGAGAGTGGGTCTTTGTCGTTGGAGAGTGGGTCTTTGTCGTTGGAGAGTGGGTCTTTGTCGTTGGAGAGTGGGTCTTTGTCGTTGGAGAGTGGGTCTCTGGTGATGGGGTGTTACTATGTGCATTAAATAATTTTTTTTCTTTTATTTTTTAAAGTTTTTATTCCATACTAGCTGTATGCGGCCACAGCAACCTTTCCCTGTCACCTAGTCCCCTCCCCCATCCTCCCCCCCCCCCTGTCTCTTCGTCCTCCCAGCCATTCCTCACTCCCCCATCCCTTCGTCCTCCCAACCATTCCTCACTTCCCCGTCCCCTCGTCCTCCCAACCATTCCCCACTCCCCCAACTCTCTCGTCTTTCCCACTATTCCCTCTCCCCCGTCCCTTTGCCTTCCCACCATCTCCCACCCCAGCATCCCCTCGTGCTCCTAACCATTCCCCATTCCATTGTCCCCTCGTCCTCCTCACCATCTCTCACTCCCCTGTCACCTGGTCCTCCCCAACATCCCTCACTCCCGTTCCCTAATCCTCCCCAGCATTCCCAAATCCCTCGTCCAATGCATTTCCATATGATCTGATGTTTTTATCAGAAAATTAAGAACATCAATTGATCTGATGTTCCCATCACTGAAATATAACAAAACAGTTAAAAAAAAAACATGAAAAAAAAAATATTGAAAACTAAACTCACGAAATGAACGGTATAGTAAACAACACAGCTCAATTCGAAGGCAATGTCACACAAAGTAGATAAAAAAAAATCTAAATCAATGAAAATTCAATTTGTCAATAAAATCTGAAACGTTGAAATGGAATCGTAACATATTTAGTATAGCATGTGTTGCTCTTACATGCAACAGATGGCACTGTTTTTCAAAAAAGCATGTTTTTACTTGTCTCAGGTGTAGCATCTATACTTATAGTCACGAAATTAATGGTATGGTAAACAACTCTGCATAATTCCAACGTAATGTCACACAAAAAAATTAAATCACAATGAAAATAAATCTAAATCTATAAAAATTCAATTTGTCAATGCAATTGGAAACATTGAAATGGAAACATAACATATTTAGTATAGCAACGTATTTAATGTAAGGATCAAGCTGGTGTTTTTGATGTAAGAGTTGCTTTTACATGCAACAGATGCCGCTATTTAAAAAAAATATTTTTACCTGTCACAGGTGTGGCATCTATACTTATACTTACAAAATGAATGGTATGGAAAACACAGCTCAATTCCAATGCAATGTCACACAAAATAATTAAATCAAAATGAAAATAAATCTAAATCTATGAAAATTAAATTTATCAATGAAATCATAAACATTGAAATAGAATCCTAATATATTTAGTATAGCATGTGTGCATTTGTTGCTCTTACATACAACAGATGGCACTGTTTAAAAAAAAAAAAACATTTTTTACCTGTGTTACGGCCACTATGGGTCGCAACCGGGTTCTTGATCGATGACCCTAAGTAATAGTATCCGACCCCAAGTCGGTAGTGGCTTTCAAGGAGTTGGCTAGGTAATGCAATAAATAAAAAGGGGGAGGTGAAATGAACACAACTCTCAATCCTTTATCAATATATTCACTTAACTTATTGACACTTTCCCATCACCTTAAATATAAAATATAAAATGAAATATTATTACTACACGTGGATATTTACATGTGTCGCTCTCACATAAGACACTGAGCACTCCTAGATGCTAACACGATGCAGCCTTCGTCAACTTCCGTGTTTCCTCAACACACAGTACCGTCCTCAACTAGTACTGGGAACCACCAATGAGTCTACCCTTGCCGTGGGCCAGCCTACCGACAGTATCACTAGATGCCTCTAATGATTGCCCACAATCACTCTCCAGCCAAATACTGACAGAGATCCTCAGCCACGCTCTGATTGGGGCCACTATACCAATCAATACAGAGGTATCGCACCCCTGGCAGGAGCCTCTAGCGACAGGCAAACAATGCTCGTCCAAAGACACCCAACTGTCGGTCGTCTCTTCCTTCGCCAGTCCCAGGTTACGCCAAATCCTTTCACTGCCACTCTACTGGCAGAAAGCAGAAACCACACAGTTCTTCTTCGGCGGTGGCTCACTTAGTCGTCAGGCGGAACTAAGTAGGAAGAGATAAGGCTGCCCAAGGTAGATTGCCTTTCTTCGTACCACTGCAGCCCCACGTCATCAGTTCTAGGGTATGGGAGACATTAGGGAGCAACACTTACTCATTTGAAAATTGACATTTATGCTCGTAGTGATCACAGATGGCGCTAGTCTTGAATTGCCCCATCACCAGAGGTCACTCACTACGACCTCACTGGTTACTCAAGGCAGGAATCTAGAGCCGATTACACCTACTACGCCACCCCCAATAGATGGCGTTGTCCAGGTAGAGTCCAACTGCATGGGGGGTTTAGAGAGACGACCCACAGATGGCGCGGACGTCGCTACTCCCTACTCCGACGATGTTGTCGGGTTTATAACACCTGTCACAGGTGTGGCATCTATACTAATACTCCCGAAATGAACGGTATGGTAAACAAAACAGCTCAATTCCAATGCAATGTCAAACAAAATAATTAAATCAAAATGAAAATGATACTAAATCTGTGAAAATTAAATTGTCAATGCAATCGGAAACAATGAAATGGAATCAAAACATTTAGCATAGCATGTGTTGCTATTACGTGCAACAGATGGCGCTGTTTAAAAGAAACACGCGTTTTTATCTCTCACAGGTGTGGCATGTATATAGTAGGTATATAAAAACACGCACGTATTTGAATGGAACATTGTGTCAAAATTTCAAAACAATCGGTAAACAGGTTTCCTAGATCTCCCACACATGAAAAACACAGTGTGTCAAAAAAGCATGTTTTTCCCCCGTCACAGACGAGACATCTATATAGTTTATATATATAAAAACATGCTCGGAAGCAAATGGAACATTGTGTCAAAATTTCAAAGTTATCGGTAAAGAACTTTTGGAGATTACAGCATGTGTTGCTCTTATGTCCAACAGATGGCGCTGTTTTTCAAAAAAGCACGTTTTTTCTTGTCACAGGTGAGGCATATATATAGTAGGCCTACAAAAACACGCACCTCTTCAAATGCAATGTTGTGTCAAAATTTCAGAGCAATCGGTTAAGAAGTTTCTAAGATTTCCCTCACACGAAAAACACATGAAAAACACAGTGTCAAAAAAGCATGTTTTTTCCACGTCACAAACGAGATATCTATATAGTATGAATACAAAAACCTGCTCGGATGCGAATGGAACGTTGTGTGAAAATTTCAAAGCAATCGGTGAAGAACTTTCGGAGATTTTGAACAAACGAACATTTCCATTTCCATCTATATATATATATATATATATATATATATATGTCGTACCTAGTAGCCAGAACTCACTTTTCAGCCTACAATGCAAGGCCCGATTTGCCTAATAAGCCAAGTTTTCATGAATTAATATATTTTCTCTAATTTCTTTCTTATGAAATGATAAAGCTACCCATTTCATTATGTATGAGGTCAATTTTTTTTTATTGGAGTTAAAATTAACGTAGATATATGACCGAACCTAACCAACCCTACCTAACCTAACCTAACCTATCTTTATAGGTTAGGTTTGGTTAGGTAGCCGAAAAAGTTAGGTTAGGTTAGGTTAAGTAGGTTAGGTAGTCGAAAAGCAATTAATTCATGAAAACTTGGCTTATTAGGCAAATCGGGCCTTGCATAGTAGGCTCAGAAGTGAGTTCTGGCTACTAGGTACGACATATATATATATATCCTTATGTCCGGTCGTGATGGTCAAGCGGATTAAGGCGTCCCTGTACATACCAGTTGTGGGAGTATGGGTTCGAGTCACTTCTGGGGTGTGAGTTTTTAGTTGTATATAGTCCTGGGGACCATTCAGGCTTGTTTGCATATATATATATATATATATATATATATATATATATATATATATATATATATATATATATATATATATATATATATATATATACATATATATATATATATACATATATATATATATATATATATATATATATATATACATATATATATATATACATATATATATATATATATATATATATATATATACATATATATATATATATATATATATATATATATATATATATATATATATACATACATACATATATATATATATATATATATATATATATATATATATATATATATATATATATATATATATATATATATATACATATATATATACATATATATATATATATATATATATATATATATATATATATATATATATATATATATATATATATATATTAGTATATTTTGGTAGCAGTCTTTCCTGTAGACATATATTATTAAATATGACCGAAAAAGTAAGATTAATAATTCTACCACGAATTTTCTCAATCTTTCGTACATTTCTTTTCACTGTTGGAGGTAAATCAAAAATCAATTCTCCAAAATTCATTTTTATTTCTAGTCTGACGCGACACGAGCGCGTTTCGTAAAACTTATTACATTTTCAAAGACTAGTTTACAAATACACAACTGAATAGAACTTACGCATCTCCGATTTTATATCTACACTTGAGAGAGGTGGATGGGGTGAGGTGGCATTAATAGGGTATTAATTTCATCAACACAAGACAGAACACGAAACAATGGGTATTGAATAGATGTGATTGCAGAAAGCCTATTGGTCCATATTTCTTGATGCTTCTATATTGGAGCGGAGTCTTGAGGTGGGTAGAATATAGTTGTGCATTAATTGGCTGTTGACTTCTTGATGTGTAGTGCCTCGCAAACGTCAAGCCGCCTGCTATCGCTGTATCTATCGATGATTTCTGTGTTGTTTACTAAGATTTCTCTGGCGATGGTTTGGTTGTGGGAAGAGATTATATGTTCCTTAATGGAGCCCTGTTGCTTATGCATCGTTAAACACCTAGAAAGAGGTGTTGTTGTCTTGCCTATATACTGGGTTTTTTGGAGCTTACAGTCCCCAAGAGGGCATTTGAAGGCATAGACGACGTTAGTCTCTTTTAAAGCGTTCTGTTTTATGTCTGGAGAGTTTCTCATGAGTAGGCTGGCCGTTTTTCTGATTTTATAGTAAATTGTCAGTTGTATCTTCTGATTTTTGTCTGTAGGGATAACGATTCTATTAACAATATCTTTCAGGACCCTTTCCTCCGTTTTATGAGCTGTGGAAAAGAAGTTCCTGTAAAATAGTCTAATAGGGGGTATAGGTGTTGTGTTAGTTGTCTCTTCAGAGGTTGCATGGCGTTTCACTTTCCTTCTTATGATGTCTTCCCCGAAACCATTGGAGAAGCCGTTGTTGACTAGGACCTGCCTTACCCTACAGAGTTCTTCGTCGACTTGCTTCCATTCTGAGCTGTGGCTGAGAGCACGGTCGACATATGCGTTAACAACACTCCTCTTGTACCTGTCTGGGCAGTCGCTGTTGGCATTTAGGCACATTCCTATGTTCGTTTCCTTAGTGTAGACTGCAGTGTGGAAACCTCCGCTCTTTTCCATGACTGTTACATCTAGAAAGGGCAGCTTCCCATCCTTTTCCATCTCGTAAGTGAAACGCAGCACGGAACTCTGCTCAAATGCCTCCTTCAGCTCCTGCAGATGTCTGACATCAGGTACCTGTGTAAAAATGTCGTCAACATACCTGCAGTATATGGCCGGTTTCAAGTTCATGTCGACTAAGACTTTTTGCTCGATGGTACCCATGTAGAAGTTTGCAAACAGGACACCTAGGGAAGAACCCATAGCGACCCCATCTACTTGCTTATATATGTGCCCATCCGGGCTCAAGAAGGGTGCCTCTTTAGTACAAGCTTGGAGTAGTTTCCTCAGAATATTTTCTGGTATGTCAAGAGGAGTACATGCTGGATCACGATACACTCTGTCGGCTATCATCCCGATTATCTCGTCCACAGGTACGTTGGTAAACAGCGATTCTACGTCCAACGAGGCTCTTATCCCTGTGGCCCGTGTGCCCCGCAGTAAGTCAACAAATTCCTTTGGAGACTTCAGGCTGAAGGCGCAAGGAACATAAGGAGTCAGCAGGCCGTTGAGTCGCTTCGCCAGTCTGTACGTGGGTGTGGGTATCTGGCTAATGATTGGCCGAAGTGGGTTTCCAGGCTTGTGTGTCTTGACATTTCCATACGCATATCCAGGTTTATATTCCCCAATGATCTTTGGCAGGTGGAGTCCGGATTTCTTGGCGTTCACAGTTTCGATCAGTTTGTTGACCTTTGCTTTTAATTCGGCTGTAGTGTCCTTCGTTACCCTTTGGAACTTAGTTTGGTCAGAGAGTATGATGTTCATTTTCGCCAGATATTCGTCTTTTTTAAGAATGACATATATTGGCGACTTGTCACCTCTCCTGACAACTATCTCCTTGTTCTCACGAAGGCTTTTAGCTGCCGCTTTGAGCTCGGGGGACAGTATGGTGCTTCTGTAATTGCCTCGATTCTTTCCTCCTTCTGCAATAAGTTCTGCTTGTAAGGTATCTTTGGTAGTGACCTTCTTTTGTGTCTCGAGGTCGAATATGTCGTCCAACAGAATTTCCAACTCTACTTTCCGGGCCATCTCACTCGGTCTGGACATAACATGACAGTTTATGCCCAGATTTAGGAGAGTGACTTGGTCCTCAGTGAGGTTAATTCCTGCAAGGTTCAGGAAGCCATCTCTTGGTCGTGGAATTGCCATAGGTCCTCCATATAATGTTGTTAGTTTCTTGATAATCCTTGTTTCAGTGCTGAGGTGATGTCGGTCTGTGAGGATGTCGAGGTGTTGTTCAATGCGGGTACGGATACTTTCGTCGATGTTGCTATTTCTCCATTCGTTTGTAGCATGAAGTAGTTGCGTTTTGTTGTCTTTGATTTCATTCTCTGCCTTGTATATCTGATCACGAATCAGATCCTGGCGATATTTTATCGTGAAGGCTTGATTCCTTGCTGCTGGGTCGTGCGCTTTAATATTAGTATATTTTGGTAGCAGTCTTTCCTGTAGACATATATTATTAAATATGACCGAAAAAGTAAGATTAATAATTCTAACACGAATTTTCTCAATCTTTCGTACATTTCTTTTCACTGTTGGAGGTAAATCAAAAATCAATTCTCCAAAATTCATTTTTATTTCTAGTCTGAGGCGACACGAGCGCGTTTCGTAAAACTTATTACATTTTCAAAGACTTTAGTTTACAAATACATAACTGAATAGAACTTACGCATCTCCGATTTTATATCTACATTTGAGAGAGGTGGATGGGGTGAGGTGGCATTAATAGGGTATTAATTTCATCAACACAAGACAGAACAAGAAACAATGGGTATTGAATAGAAGTGATTGCAGAAAGCCTATTGGTCCATATTTCTTGATGCTTCTATATTGGAGCGGAGTCTTGAGGTGGGTAGAATATAGTTGTGCATTAATTGGCTGTTGATTGCTGGTGTTGATAACGCTACCACACACTACCACAGACTACCACAACGGGGGGAGACAGGCCGCCACAGCGGGGGAGACAGACCACCACAGCGGGGGAGACAGACCACCACAGCGGGGGAGACAGACTGCCACAGTGGGGGAGACAGGCCGCCACAGGGGGGAAGACAGACCGCCACAGCGGGGGAGACAGGCTGCCACAGCGGGGGACACAGGCTGCCACAGCGGGGGAGACAGGCTGCCACAGCGGGGGAGACAGGCTGCCACAGCGGGGGAGACAGGCCACCACAGCGGGGGAGACAGGTCACCACAGCGGGGGAGACAGGTCACCACAGCGGGGGAGACAGACTGCCACAGCGGGGGAGACAGGCCGCCACAGCGGGGGA
This sequence comes from Procambarus clarkii, assembly GCF_040958095.1. Lineage (NCBI taxonomy): Eukaryota > Metazoa > Arthropoda > Malacostraca > Decapoda > Cambaridae > Procambarus > Procambarus clarkii. The sequence goes on along the minus strand of NC_091164.1, from coordinate 26,038,935 downwards.
GACAGACTGCCACAGCGGGGGAGACAGGCCGCCACAGCGGGGGAGACAGGCTGCCACAGCGGGGGAGACAGGCCGCCACAGCGGGGAAGACAGGCTGCCACAGCGGGGGAGACAGGCCGCCACAGCGGGGGAGACAGGCTGCCACAGCGGGGGAGACAGGCTGCCACAGCGGGGGAGACAGACTGCCACTGCGGGGGAGACAGACCACCACAGCGGGGGAGACAGGTCACCACAGCGGGGGAGACAGACTGCCACAGCGGGGGAGACAGACCACCACAGCGGGGAAGACGTTTCTATTAATAATAACGGGGATAACGTTTCTATTAACAAGGGTCCTGAAAGATATTGTTAATAGAAACGTTATCCCTACAGGCAAAAATCAGAGGATACAACTGACGATTTACTATAAAACCAGAAAAACGGCCAGCCTACTCATGAGAAACTCTCCAGACACAAAACAGAACGCTTTAAAAGAGACTAACGTCGTCTATGCCTTCAAATGCCCTCTTGGGGACTGTAAGCTCCAAAAAACCCAGTATATAGGCAAGACAACAACATCTCTTTCTAGGCGTTTAAAGATGCATAAGCAACAGGGCTCCATTAAGGAACATATAATCTCTTCCCACAACCAAACCATCGCCAGAGAAATCCTTGTAAACAACACAGAAATCATCGATAGATACAGCGATAGCAGGCGGCTTGACGTTTGCGAGGCACTACACATCAAGAAGTCAACACCAGCAATCAACAGCCAATTAATGCACAACTATATTCTACCCACCTCAAGACTCCGCTCCAATATAGAAGCATCAAGAAATATGGACCAATAGGCTTTCTGCAATCACTTCTATTCAATACCCATTGTTTCGTGTTCTGTCTTGTGTTGATGAAATTAATACCCTATTAATACCACCTCTTGTTCTGTCTTGTGTTGATGAAATTAATACCCTATTAATGCCACCTCACCCCATCCACCTCTCTCAAATGTAGATATAAAATCGGAGATGCGTAAGTTCTATTCAGTTGTGTATTTGTAAACTAAAGTCTTTGAAAATGTAATAAGTTTTACGAAACGCGCTCGGGTTGCGTCAGACTAGAAATAAAAATGAATTTTGGAGAATTGATTTTTGATTTACCTCCAACAGTGAAAAGAAATGTACGAAAGATTGAGAAAATTCATGTTAGAATTATTAATCTTACTTTTTCGGTCATATTTAATAATATATATATATATATATATATATATATATATATATATATATATATATATATATATATATATATATATATATATATATATATATATATATATATATATATATATATATATATATATATATATATTTGGAGAAAACTAAGAGATTTAATATTTTATTTGATACTATTGGGACAGCTGAGTCTCATAGACATGAGTTCAGTTGTCACTTGTGTTTGATGTCAATTATTTAATATCTTGACATTTTTAGGGATAAATAAGTTATAAATTTTGTTTCTCCCTTTCTATTAAGGCTGTGATCCAGAAACACACTGGTAGAGGTCTCCAGCAACACGCTGGCTGGTCTCCAGCAACACGCTGGCTGGTCTCCAGCAACACGCTGGCTGGTCTCCAGCAACACACTGGCAGGTCTCCAGCAACACGCTGGCAGGTCTCCAGCAACACACTGGCAGGGGTCTCCAGCAACACGCTGGCAGAGGTCTCCAGCAACACACTGGCAGGGGTCTCCAGCAACACACTGGCAGGGGTCTTCAGCAATACACTGGCAGGGGTCTCCAGCAACACGCTGGCAGAGGTCTCCAGCAACACACTGGCAGGGGTCTCCAGCAACACGCTGGCAGAGGTCTCCAGCAACACACTGGCAGGGGTCTTCAGCAACACACTGGCAGGGGTCTTCAGCAATACACTGGCAGGGGTCTCCAGCAACACGCTGGCAGAGGTCTCCAGCAACACACTGGCAGAGGTCTCCAGCAACACACTGGCAGGGGTCTCCAGCAACAAACACTGGCAGGGGTCTCCAGCAACACACGCTGGCAGGGGTCTCCAGCAACACACTGGCAGGTCTCCAGGAACACACACTGGCAGATCTCCAGCAACACACACTGGCTGGTCTCCAGCAACACACTGGAAATATATAAATATATATATATATATATATATATATATATATATATATATATATATATATATATATATATATATATGTATGTATATATATATATATATATATATATATATATATATTTATATATATATATATATATATATATATATATATATATATATATATATATATATATATATATATATATATATATATATATATACAGCTCCCAGTCCCTGACAACGTGAATTATTACTAAATACATTTTCTTCCTTCCGCGGCTGCCAATCTAATTTATGAGCATGTAACAAGGGTTATCACCTGAACGATAACTTAATTCCTTGAGCAATAAATTGTGTTAAGCCTCTGGTCTTATGGCAGAATGTGTGAGCAGAGTTTGGAAGATATTTTAAGGCAGCTTGGTGAGGGAAACTGTGTCTTGCTGGAGCGTCGTGACTCACAGTCTTAACCATGTTTATTGTTATTAAACATTTTATGATTCTCATTATAAGACTTATCAGCTTTCACTGACAATTTCCAGCCTGTGAACAGGCGAACTACATCACTAAGTCACTGAAGTCACTGTAGGTCACTGAAGCGTGTTGGCAAGACAAGAGCTTGAATGGGAGAACGACAAATCTAACTGGAAAATGTAAGTCCATAACTTCAAAAATACTTTTTAATTAAGTAAATTAATAACAATAATTATCTTTGCAATCCTCAATAACTCTGTAGTCTCGGTTAGAGTCAAAGGTGTCAATTATGAACACTACTGACGGGTCACATGTTAGATCTTGCGGCCGGACGAAGATGTTTGGGCATGTTTACTTTTCCCTGATGCTTCTGATCGCCAAGCAGTCAATATGTACCCGGGAGTTAGGTATCTGTTGTGGGTTGCATTATCGGGATGGTCCAAAATTGACATAGTTAAACCTAAATAAGCCTAACAGTTTTCTTGTCCCAGACAACAGAATGCAATTATTCGATCCTCAGCTTAATGAACTGATATAAATCTCCACTAGTGTTTTAATTTTATTATTATCAAAAGTGAACTGAAGATATAACGCAACTATAAGATGTAGTTATTAATACTGAAGCCATAATTTTTGGGCCCAATTTACTCAGTGAATGTTTTGTTATATAAATACGGTGAGCTTTACTGCAACAAGCTTCTCAAAAACGTAGTTCATAACATGGCTTGAGACCAACAGAATCAATATTTCATCCCGATATTCAACAACTTTATATATATTGTCACGTGGGGGGTGGGCGGTCCGGGGCTCTGCTAACACTCGGCTGCTAGGGGCTCAAAGGGCCCAAATACTCAGCCCCTCCGACTCCCTGTGTTCACCGGAGTCTCCTTGGTCACACAAGATAGGACCAACAATGCCCACCTCCGCAGGTCTTTGCTTCCACCAAAAGGGGTGCCACTGATTCACCCTGGAAGCCCTTCAGTCAACCACGGGGAAACTGCTGTAAACAGTTCCGGCCTAGACCCGTGGGGGAGTGAAGGAAGACTCAGGCTTACCTATAACCATAGCCTCCCTGAGTCTTGCCTGCCAGACAAAAAAAGGTTGCAGGAACTCCTTTCCCGCCTGTCTTCTCTATCTTCCTCTTAGCAAGGTCGCCAGCTGGGTTATTATATCTGCACCCCAGCAATGCAGTTCAGTGGGTGTATCATATATCGTTTGTAGCCAGAAATGTATGCTCATAGAGAAATATCACAAATGGAGGCACACTCAAACACAGTAATAAAATGTGTGGATTTACTGACGCAAATTACATGAACACACACACACAATCACAAGTAATACATGAATATGGAATATGGATGATGAGTCTGGAGATCGTCAGCCTCTTCTTCCACGACCTCCAACTCTCCTTCAACTGGGCAGGAAGACAGGAGTCTCACACTCTCACAGGAGGGCCTCTTCACCACGTCGGCACCTCTTCTTCACTGTCCTGCTATCCATACACACTGTCCTCTCTGACAGTCCTGGACTCAAGCTGCTTTGCAGCCTACTCTACTATTAAAGTAATAAAGTCTTGCTGCCACATACACGAGTAAATATTGTGGCCTAACTAGCCTACTCATACAAGGGGTAATGGGAGGGAAAATGATCTACCTTACACTCCTGGCTCACGACGCCTGTCCCTCGATGGTGTGAGGTTCCCACGCTTCCTTGGGTCGATCCTCGACGATCCAGGGCGTTCCACAGGTCCTCAGGTGTCGTGAAGCCTTCGCGTCGTCGCCGTTCCAATCCCTGAGATTCAGCTGCCCCAATCCTGGTTCATCGATGGGCGCTGAGCTAATCACTATCTTTCCCCACACTCGCCTCTCCCACAGGGCGTCGCTCCTTGTCCTAGGCACTGTGTCGTCCTTCCAAGATTCTCAGTGGATGTGACCCCAGTCACAGCTAGCTTGCTCGCCCACCTTCCAGACCTCCACGTCCAGCCAGCGGCGCCGCCCAGCGTCGTCGCCGACTATTTTCCAAGTTTGGGCACTTCTCTGCTCACTGAACTTGGTTCCTCTTTGGCTTCCCAGAAGCGCAGGGTCTCCAATAACTATGGTGGGCAACGAAGGCCAGCTCAATCCACTGAACAAGGCTTGCAGAGCCTCCAATCCTTGAGAGCAGACCGAGGCGCGTCCTGTCGCTTCCACGGTCAGTACAACTCTGACGTTGGCGCCGCCCGGGGCACTCGGTGACGTCATGGCGGGCCCTGATTTGTCGCCCGCGACCTACGTCGACCAATCCGCGATCGGCGTAGTGTCCCTTCCACAAGGTCACATCTGCCGTAGGGGATACTGTTTCATTTTATAACAGGGCGCCAATTTTCCTTTATTTACAACTTATAATATAACTTCTTTCCCTTAACTGGCAGCCGGCCTGGTCGCCATATATATCATTAGACTCCCTGAACCTCAGAGAATCAGTAGGGAGAGCTGATATGACTCTTTAAGCCGGCAAACGAAAGAAATAGGAGAGGGCACCGTAACATACCCCTCCCCTTAAAATAAGAGTCATATCGGAAGAGCAGCACTCAAGAGGGTAATCTATACTCTTGCTCCCTCCGTTCCTGAAGTGTCACTCCTCCAGTTGGCGATGTGGCTCGTTCCACCTTGCCAGTCACTTGTCTCATTATATCTCCACCTCGCATAGGACCGGGTGTGATGGGTGTTCCCTGAACACCTACAAGAAATCCTCTCTCCGTGGCTACGAGTGTACTCCCACGGCTCGTTACCACTGTAAGATTCAGTGCATGCAGCGCCTCCACCGCGTCGTGCACTCCGAGATAGTCTTGCATTTCCACTGCGTCCTACAGGTACTCCATGTTTCCTCTCATGATCTCCTCTTCGCCAATCTTCTCTCTTCTCGGTTCCTCTTCTCCCGTAGGTGCGTTGTCTCCTCACAGTGGCACTTGTAACCTGTACTCCATCCAGCAGCTTCCTCTCTTCTACACTAGGCTTTTGCGATGGCCCAATGCCCCTCTGGTTAGGCTGGCGCCTACCCTGGGTGTACCTATTCCCTGCTTTCTTCGTATTGCCTTTCCTATACCACTCGCTCCTTCGTTCCCGACGAACATCTTCACTCCTCCATGAGATTCTCTTCCCTGCAGACGTCTTCTTCGGTTCGTGGTTGGGCTCATCCACCTCCCTGCGGCTCACCTCACCACGGTGGTTCATCTTGCACCTACCACTATTCATCTGGCCGGCATAGGGTGCTTTGCGTCGTGGCTCCTCCACTCTGCCCCTCACTGCCGTTCGCTCATCCACTGAGCTTACTTTATTCACGTTTCTGTATGGAGGGAGTGCGGTCTGCAGCCTCTTCACCGCCCCAGGCGTTTGTACAGCTGCTCCTCGCCACTCCTCCACACGCATCATCAGGCTTAGTCGGAGGTCCCCGTCGGAGTTTTCCACAACCTCCGACGACCTCTCTGCACTCTCGCCCTCGTTGTCGTCGTCTCTGGCGACGTTTTCCCTGGCGAATTCGGCTTCCTCACCACCATCTGGAACGACCGATACCTCACCTAGCAGGGTTGTACCGCTGCTTGCAACATAGGCACTCCTGGCCCAATCGGGTTGTATCCTGCCTCCTCCGAGGTCATTACCCAGCACCATCTGTACATGCTCTAGGGGTAACTTAGGGGCTACAGCTACTATAGCTCTCTCGACTCCGTAGTCGGCAATCAGCTGTACTTCGTGAAGTGGCAACCTGTATTCCTCCCCCACACTGCGTATCCTCACCACTCCCACAGGTGAATCATTAAATTCCTTGGGGAGAATACTCCTGGTCACCATACTTATGTCAGCACCCGTATCTCGAAGCACGGCAACCTCCACTGGGTCTGACTTTCCAAACTTCACGTTGGCTCCGAAAACGAAGGGATGTTCACCCAACTTCATTTCCCAACCATTCACGTTGGGTCCACTATAATATGGGGTGTGAACAAACACTCTCTCCTCTTCCAACATTAATCCTACATTCCTTTGGTGCTCCTCACACTCGCGGGCATAATGTCCTCTCACGCCACAGTTGTAGCATCGGCTGCCTCCCCTGGGCGGCCACTCGCTAGTCACTCTGGCGGTACCACTTGTAGACGTCCCCTGTGTCCTCCTTGGACTCCTTGTCGTCGTGTCCGGGACTGCAGCACTTGCTCCCGAGTTAGGTCCATTGCTCACAGCTTGGGGCTTCCTCCCCGCGTCTCTTGAGCTCTTGAACCACGTTACTTCATCGGGCACACTACTCTTGGGAGAGTCCCCACCCGTCCTCGCTCCTCCTGAACTCCTAAAGTTCCCTCCCGACCTGGGGTAAGGCGGGTGTCTGGGTGGCCCCTCCCTCCCGATATGTAGTGCCTCCTCCAGCATGTCGGCTCGATCCGCTGCAGCCTTCAGGTCCTTAATACCTGCTTCTCTCACCCTTACTCGCAACTCAGGATGGAGCACCGACATGAACTTCTCCATCACTATCAGTCGTTTAACATCATCCACCGACTCCGCTTCCTCCGCCTTCAACCATCGTAGGAATTTCCGTTCCATATCCCTGGCGGTCTCGGCGTAAGTCTTTCCCGACGCTCTTGTACACTCTCTGAACCGCTTCCGGTACATCTCCGGAGTCAGCCGGAATGAGTGGAGAACCGCATTCTTAATCGCGTCATAACTAGTACACTCCTCTAGGTCCAGCATGTTATAGGCTTCCCGGGCCTCACCAGTCAACCTGCCCTGGACCAGAGCAGCCCAATCATCTTCCGGCCACTCCTTCAGAGTTGCTATCCGTTCAAAGTGTTCGAAGAACGCCTCAGCTTCTTGTGGTTCGAACGTAGGTAAGTCACGTTCCCTTACCTTGAGGTCATCCCGCTGTGCAGGTAGTGAGGGCAGACCGCGTTCAACGCGACGCAATTCGACTTCTTTCTTTGCCCTTATCTCCTCCAGTCGCAGTTGTCTCTCTCCTTCTTCCCGCTGCAGCCGAGCTTCTCGCTCCTCTCGCTGCAGCTCAGCCGCACGTTCCTCTCGCTGCAGCTCAGCCGCACGTTCCTCTCGCTGCAGCTCAGCCGCACGTTCCTCTCGCTGCAGCTGCAGCCGTGCTTCTCTCTCCTCTCGTCGCAGCTGGGCTTCCAGTTGCATCTTCATTATTTCCAGTTGCAGGCTCCTCTTACTACAGCTGGACCTTCCACTGCTCCCATGTTCACTGTGAATTCTCTCCACACTGGTAGGCGCTTGGGGAGGCCCTAGTCGGGACGGTTCACCTTGCGATGGCTCTCCTCGGGACGGCTCCTCTTGAGATGGCTCCTCTCCCGTCGCTTCCTCTCGAGCTGTGAGCTGTGCCATGATCTCTATCCTTCGCTCTGCTACCTTAGTCGTCCTCAACCTGATCCCAAAGTGGTTTGCCACTTGTTGGAGCTGGGCCTTGGTACACTCCTCCAAAATTCTCTCGTCCCTTGTGTCAATAAATTTCTTTACTTTGTCTTCCTCCATCTCTATATCATCAAGCATACACGACGGCACAGACAAGTTAGTAGGCACTAATTTCACCGTTTCAGTCCCTTAGCCGGTTGAGTAACAGTACCACCGAATTCACTGGCCACACTGTATTAGTACCCTGGCAACACTTGTCTTGCAATTTGGTCCACACTGTAGCTTGATCCACGCTTCCTGGCGAAGTTCCCAGTTCTTGGCTACTGGGGTTCGAATCCTGGCGAGGTCGCCAGTTCTCTTGTCACGTGGGGGGTGGGCGGTCCGGGGCTCTGCTAACACTCGGCTGCTAGGGGCTCAAAGGGCCCAAATACTCAGCCCCTCCGACTCCCTGTGTTCACCGGAGTCTCCTTGGTCACACAAGATAGGACCAACAATGCCCACCTCCGCAGGTCTTTGCTTCCACCAAAAGGGGTGCCACTGATTCACCCTGGAAGCCCTTCAGTCAACCACGGGGAAACTGCTGTAAACAGTTCCGGCCTAGACCCGTGGGGGAGTGAAGGAAGACTCAGGCTTACCTATAACCATAGCCTCCCTGAGTCTTGCCTGCCAGACAAAAAAAGGTTGCAGGAACTCCTTTCCCGCCTGTCTTCTCTATCTTCCTCTTAGCAAGGTCGCCAGCTGGGTTATTATATCTGCACCCCAGCAATGCAGTTCAGTGGGTGTATCATATATCGTTTGTAGCCAGAAATGTATGCTCATAGAGAAATATCACAAATGGAGGCACACTCAAACACAGTAATAAAATGTGTGGATTTACTGACGCAAATTACATGAACACACACACACAATCACAAGTAATACATGAATATGGAATATGGATGATGAGTCTGGAGATCGTCAGCCTCTTCTTCCACGACCTCCAACTCTCCTTCAACTGGGCAGGAAGACAGGAGTCTCACACTCTCACAGGAGGGCCTCTTCACCACGTCGGCACCTCTTCTTCACTGTCCTGCTATCCATACACACTGTCCTCTCTGACAGTCCTGGACTCAAGCTGCTTTGCAGCCTACTCTACTATTAAAGTAATAAAGTCTTGCTGCCACATACACGAGTAAATATTGTGGCCTAACTAGCCTACTCATACAAGGGGTAATGGGAGGGAAAATGATCTACCTTACACTCCTGGCTCACGACGCCTGTCCCTCGATGGTGTGAGGTTCCCACGCTTCCTTGGGTCGATCCTCGACGATCCAGGGCGTTCCACAGGTCCTCAGGTGTCGTGAAGCCTTCGCGTCGTCGCCGTTCCAATCCCTGAGATTCAGCTGCCCCAATCCTGGTTCATCGATGGGCGCTGAGCTAATCACTATCTTTCCCCACACTCGCCTCTCCCACAGGGCGTCGCTCCTTGTCCTAGGCACTGTGTCGTCCTTCCAAGATTCTCAGTGGATGTGACCCCAGTCACAGCTAGCTTGCTCGCCCACCTTCCAGACCTCCACGTCCAGCCAGCGGCGCCGCCCAGCGTCGTCGCCGACTATTTTCCAAGTTTGGGCACTTCTCTGCTCACTGAACTTGGTTCCTCTTTGGCTTCCCAGAAGCGCAGGGTCTCCAATAACTATGGTGGGCAACGAAGGCCAGCTCAATCCACTGAACAAGGCTTGCAGAGCCTCCAATCCTTGAGAGCAGACCGAGGCGCGTCCTGTCGCTTCCACGGTCAGTACAACTCTGACGTTGGCGCCGCCCGGGGCACTCGGTGACGTCATGGCGGGCCCTGATTTGTCGCCCGCGACCTACGTCGACCAATCCGCGATCGGCATAGTGTCCCTTCCACAAGGTCACATCTGCCGTAGGGGATACTGTTTCATTTTATAACAGGGCGCCAATTTTCCTTTATTTACAACTTATAATATAACTTCTTTCCCTTAACTGGCAGCCGGCCTGGTCGCCATATATATCATTAGACTCCCTGAACCTCAGAGAATCAGTAGGGAGAGCTGATATGACTCTTTAAGCCGGCAAACGAAAGAAATAGGAGAGGGCACCGTAACAATATATATATATATATATATATATATATATATATATATATATATATATATATATATATATATATATATATATATATATATATATATATATATATATATATATATGTATATATATATATATATATATATATATACATATATATATATATATATATATATATATATATATATATATATATATATATATATATATATATATATATATGCGAACAAGCCTGAATGGTCCCCAGGACTATATGCGTCTGAAAACTCACACCCAAGAAGTGACTCGAACCCATACTCCCAGGAGCAACGCAACTGGTAACTACGGGGCGCCTTAATCCGCTTGACCATCACGGCCGGACAAAAGGAAGTGATAGCCGAAGCTATTTGAACCAATTCCCCGCCGGCAACTCGGATGGTAATCTTGGGCATAGCATTTTATCAAATCACCTCATTCTTTGGGGCACACGTGAGGAACACAAATGCGAACAAGCCTGAATGGTCCCCAGGACTATATGCGTCTGAAAACTCACACCCCAGAAGTGACTCGAACCCATACTCCCAGGAGCAACGCAACTGGTAACTACGGGGCGCCTTAATCCGCTTGACCATCACGGCCGGACAAAAGGAAGTGATAGCCGAAGCTATTTGAACCAATTCCCCGCCGGCAACTCGGATGGTAATCTTGGGCATAGCATTTTATCAAATCACCTCATTCTTTGGGGCACACGTGAGGAACACAAATGCAAAAAAGCCTGAATGGTCCCCAGGACTATATGCGTCTGAAAACTCACACCCCAGAAGTGACTCGAACCCATACTCCCAGGAGCAATGCAACTGGTAACTACGGGGCGCCTTAATTCGCTTGACCATCACGGCTGGACAAAAGGAAGTGATAGCCGAAGCTATTTGAACCACTTCCCCGCCGGCAACTCGGATGGTAATCTTGGGCATAGCATTTTATCAAATCACCTCATTCTTTGGGGCACGCGTAAGGAACACAAATGCGAACAAGCCTGAATGGTCCCCAGGACTATATGCGTCTGAAAACTCACACCCCAGAAGTGACTCGAACCCATACTCCCAGGAGCAACGCAACTGGTAACTACGGGGCGCCTTAATCCGCTTGACCATCACGGCCGGACAAAAGGAAGTGATAGCCGAAGCTATTTGAACCAATTCCCCGCCGGCAACTCAGATGGTAATCTTGGGCATAGCATTTTATCAAATCACCTCATTCTTTGGGGCACACGTGAGGAACACAAATGCAAAAAAGCCTGAATGATCCCCAGGACTATATGCGTCTGAAAACTCACACCCCAGAAGTGACTCGAACCCATACTCCCAGGAGCAACCCAACTGGTAACTACGGGGCGCCTTAATCCGCTTGACCATCACGGCCAGACAAAAGGAAGTGATAGCCGAAGCTATTTGAACCAATTCCCCGCCGGCAACTCGGATGGTAATCTTGGGCATAGCATTTTATCAAATCACCTCATTCTTTGGGGCACACGTGAGGAACACAAATGCAAAAAAGCCTGAATGGTCCCCAGGACTATATGCGTCTGAAAACTCACACCCCAGAAGTGACTCGAACCCATACTCCCAGGAGCAATGCAACTGGTAACTACGGGGCGCCTTAATTCGCTTGACCATCACGGCCGGACAAAAGGAAGTGATAGCCGAAGCTATTTGAACCACTTCCCCGCCGGCAACTCGGATGGTAATCTTGGGCATAGCATTTTATCAAATCACCTCATTCTTTGGGGCACGCGTGAGGAACACAAATGCGAACAAGCCTGAATGGTCCCCAGGACTATATGCGTCTGAAAACTCACACCCCAGAAGTGACTCGAACCCATACTCCCACGAGCAACGCAACTGGTAACTACGGGGCGCCTTAATCCGCTTGACCATCACGGCCGGACAAAAGGAAGTGATAGCCGAAGCTATTTGAACCAATTCCCCTCCGGCAACTCGGATGGTAATCTTGGGCATAGCATTTTATCAAATCACCTCATTCTTTGGGGCACACGTGAGGAACACAAATGCAAAAAAGCCTGAATGATCCCCAGGACTATATGCGTCTGAAAACTCACACCCCAGAAGTGACTCGAACCCATACTCCCAGGAGCAACGCAACTGGTAACTACGGGGCGCCTTAATCCGCTTGACCATCACGGCCGGACAAAAGGAAGTGATAGCCGAAGCTATTTGAACCAATTCCCCGCCGGCAACTCGGATGGTAATCTTGGGCATAGCATTTTATCAAATCACCTCATTCTTTGGGGCACACGTGAGGAACACAAATGCAAAAAAGCCTGAATGGTCCCCAGGACTATATGCGTCTGAAAACTCACACCCCAGAAGTGACTCGAACCCATACTCCCAGGAGCAACGCAACTGGTAACTACGGGGCGCCTTAATCCGCTTAATTTTCAGCTATCATTTGCTTTTGTCCGGCCGTGATGGTCAAGCGGATTAAGGCGCCCCGTAGTTACCAGTTGCGTTGCTCCTGGGAGTATGGGTTCGAGTCACTTCTGGGGTGTGAGTTTTCAGACATATATATATATATATATATATATATATATATATATATATATATATATATATATATATATAACTTTAGAACACTTTCCCACCAGGAGACTCGAACCCTAGCCAGCACAGAAGCCTTCCAGCAACTGGCATAACATGTACGCCTTTAACCCACTGCACCATGCTCAGATCCATAAAAGAGATGATAATTTTGGGGTATTTAAACACCCCGAAGATTACCACCTCCCAAGGGCAACTAGAGCATAGTGAGGGGCTACTCACTTTCTTTCATCTAATTCCTGTTAATATGGGAGAACTCTGTGTCTATGCTTAATGCACAACTTGCCTAAACACCGCAAGAGAGATTATACAACCTTAGAACACTTTCCCACCAGGAGATTCAAACCCGATTCTTGCGTTGTTTAGGCAAGTTGTGCATTAAGCATAGACACAGAGTTCTCCCATATTAACAGGAATTTGATGAAAGAAAGTGAGTAGCCCCTCACTATGCTCTAGTTGCCCTTGGGAGGTGGTGATCTTTGGAGGTGAAATACTCCGAAATTATCATCTCTTTTAGGGGTCTGAGCTGTGGTGCAGTGGGTTAAAGGATTACCAGTTATGCCAGTTGCTGTAAGGCTTCTGTGCTGGCTAGGGTTCGAATCTCCTGGTGGTAAAGTGTTCTAAGGTTGTATAATCTCTCTTGCGGTGTTTAGGCAAGTTGTGCATATATTATATATATTATATATATATATATATATATATATATATATATATATATATATATATATATGTATATATGTATATATATATAAATATATATATATATATATATATATATATATATATATATATATATATATATATATATATATATATATATATATATATATATATATATGTCGTACCTAGTAGCCAGAACTCACTTCTCAGCCTACTATTCAAGGCTCGATTTGCCTAATAAGCCAAGTTTTATTGATTTAATATATTTACTATAATTTTTTTCTTATGAAATGATAAAGCAACCCTTTTCTCTATGTATGAGGTCAATTTTTTTTTATTGGAGTTAAAATTAACGTAGATATATGAACGAACCTAACCAACCCTACCTAACCTAACCTAACCTATATTTATAGGTAAGGTTAGGTTAGGTAGCCAAAAAAAGCTAGGTTAGGTTAGGTTAGGTAGGTTAGGTAGAGGAAAAAACATTAATTCATGAAAACTTGGCTTATTAGGCAAATCGGGCCTTGAATAGTAGGCTGAGAAGTGCGTTCTGGCTATTAGGTACGACATATATATATATATATATATATATATATATATATATATATATATATATATATATATATATATATATATATATATATATATATATATATGTCGTACCTAGTAGCCAGAACACACTTCTCAGCCTACTATGATAGTGATGTGAGATGCTTTATGGTATTAACATAATTTTCCCTCCAAAATAAGTCATTTTCCTCTTCGTGTGCCAATCAGTGAGAGACATGGCTCTCAGAACCTACGACATGTTATGTTCTTCCAGAGAGTTAACTATCAAATCCTAATCCAGAATTTCAACTAATGGAACTCATGTTCATATGCCTGCTGAGTCGTGTTTCCAGGGTGAGTAGAAATGACAAACATTTTGCCATGAACGTGTCCATCTGTTGACATGATCGTCAGTATTCAGTACACACGGCGCGGCATGATGGGACAGTCATCAATAACTGAGGACCAGCCGGCGAGGAGGGCTCCCTCTGGCTCCTCAAGATTTATGTCTAGTCAACACACACACACCGGCTGCCCGCCTCCGTCTCCCTCACTGGTTCACACAGGTCTACTGTCTCCCTTACTGGTTCACACAGGTCTACTGTCTCCCTCACTGGTTCACACAGGTCTACTGTCTCCCTCACTGGTTCACACAGGTCTACTGCCTCCCTCACTGGTTCACACAGGTCTACTGCCTCCCTCACTGGTTCACACAGGTCTACTGCCTCCCTCACTGGTTCACACAGGTCTACTGCCTCCCTCACTGGTTCACACAGGTCTACTGCCTCCCTCACTGGTTCACACAGGTCTACTGCCTCCCTCACTGGTTCACACAGGTCTACTAACCTCCCTCACTGGTTCACACAGGTCTACTGTCTCCCTCACTGGTGCACACAGGTCTACTGTCTCCCTCACTGGTTCACACAGGTCTACTGTCTTCCTCACTGGTTCACACATGCCATTGTTTACGGCCTCCTCAGTCATGTACACTGAAGAGATGCTCGCCACATAATACAACATCTCTCCCAGTACTGATCACTAGTTCCTGAACATTACAGTTCTGTTCACAAATTTCCAGAGCCCCTTTCCAGTAATGTTCTTCGAGACATGTTCATTACAGTACTTCACAGTAATGCTGTATAATACCACAAACATTTCCATAGTCCCCTTTCCAGTACTGGTCGCTTGATGAAGCATCGAGTGTGCACAGAAATTATAAAATGAAAGTGGAATATGTGTGGTACAAACAAATAGCCGACGGGTCATAGTTTCAGAAACTCTGGAAACACTTCACGATCAAAACGAAATATATATTTTATAAGACATATTGACGATATTTTCAATAATTTATAAATTTAGGTACTTATTTTGTAACAACTTAACGTATTACATGTCAAAAACTGAGGTATGTATTTTAATACGACATAACACGTATTAATCTTAAAACAACTGCAATAAATAATAAATTTGTGCTTAGGTAATGTATACTCCAGAGAAGTTATGGAAAAATGCATTACTTTTCTTTATCCCACAAAACAATTGAAGAATCACCAGAGGAGTTCAGTGATGATAGCGTCGCTGGCGTCTGTATTGGAAGTGAGCCTCGCGCAGAGGGCGCTAGAGTACCCGCTCACGACACACCGGACTCAACATCTCGCTGCTGACTAGCTGTGTCAATCCGGTCACGTAACCGTGTCAATAGGGAACCGTGAGGACACCTGCTCGCCAGAAACTGCTGCAATTTACCCACGGTATATCTTCAGACCCACGTGTCGGAAAATCCGACACCATATAATAATATCATACAGGCAGATAATATTGCTGTGTTGTATAAACAAGTTAACCCATAGAAAATGTAACTTGCAGTGGAATTTCCGTCTATAGAAAACGGGATATCATTACCACATACTATTATAAATTCACCACCTATTATGGTGGGAATTATTCTTAAATACATTAGTCTTTGGACTTTACCATCATAAAAACATCTCATATAAATTAACTTAATTATCAGAATTAAAATAGAGTAAATGTGACCCTTCTATCACTTACTGACATCTGGACAATGTAGGCCAGTAGCATCAGTGAGGGGGGAGTGGTCAGCCATTGTTATTGTTGTTAAGACCACAGAGTCGTGGAGCAAATTACGGCTCTTATAAATTCTCTTGGACGAAGTGTTATGGAAGATCAGAGTAGTGATCTGCCATCATCAACATGCTGTCATCAATCTCAAGGGAAGTGTCTTTCCGAAACCTGTTTATCTTTCATTTATGGCCATTAATGTCAGTAGATATTGGGTGGGCCGGTTAGATCACAAATGATCGACTCAAACAAGGTAATTAAGCCTAGGTCTTTATGGTTCCATGTACAGTGTTTTCTCTGATATAGCTGTCACATATTAGGATTCTGGCTTTAGCTAGCGCCCTTTTGACAGGTCAAGACGAGGAAGCATGCTTTGTGTACCAGTTACTGGGTGATGGAAGCTACCTCAAAGAGGATAATTCGGTGTCTACATCCTAGTTATATCTGGTGGACTAAGGCCTGCTGTACAATAAGATAAGGAACCTCTTCAATGTATGTAGTTAATACTCTAGTTTGATTGGCTGCATATATATAAATTCAATATAAACCCCCGCTAATGTATAGAGGATCGATTTGTGAGATTATTGCAGAAATACAGTCCACTTAACATCATACAAATTGCTATCGAAGTATACAAATTAACGTAAATATAAATTCTATATAAATTCATATAAATTAAATAAATATAAATCTCACAGGTTGGTTCCCACATTATTTGGTCCTTCGAACCGGATGACAGATTATTGGTCCTATGAACCCACATTATTGGTCATCTTCGAGTCAGATTACAGATTATTTGGTCATCTTAGTACCGGATGAACCAGTTAACCAGTGGATTCATTAAATATACTAGTGCAGTGTGATTTATACAAAACCAGCAGTCAAAGACGGCGGCGTTGCCTCGTGCGAGCTCAGGAGCCCCCTCAGTTCATTTCAGCCTCATCAGCGGTTGCATATGGTCACCCACAAATTTGGTGGCGTGTTATTCCGTGAAATGACAGCGCTAATATTGAAGCCAGCCAAATTAGTGGCTGTGTCTTCGCAAGATTGTTCACGGGTTTCGTGGTGTTAAATTTCGCGAGAGATTATCTACGAATTTTGTGGAGTTTATTTCGCGAGGTCACTAATAATATTTAATACTTCTAGATAATATTAGAAGTTTCATAGAGGCTATTATCAATAATTGTGTATATTATTTCTCCAAAATAGAGAATTATTTAATATATTGCCTAGTGTTCACAATATAATATTTACTAATTGCCAACCCACAACAGGGTAGGATATTACCATTGACTAGTTGAACTATTTATTGTTCATCCTAGTCCCATTATTACCATAGTCTAGTTGTACTATATTAAACAACCTAGCACCATTAATGAATGGTGCAGACCCTATTTTAGGTGTAAATTTTATCAACTCAAGTTGAGTTGTGTATATAATAATTTACTTATGATCATTACACCTTTGAGTGATTAATTAGTGTCTATACCATCCTAGGGTGATATAGAAGAGCTAACCTAAAGGTACTTCCATGACACTGGTTTATCACTCAAATCATTAGTGTGTATGATTGTATATATATATAATGTGTATTAATTTTAAGTGCTAACCTCTAGTAGAGGTAGGATTATTGCCTAGTGAGTGCATAAATTTTACCCTAGGCTACCATCAGTACTTGTTCAGTATTATGAGCGACCCAAGTACAAGTCCCACAAGGCTTCACCAACTAGCCAGTATGGATAATGCAGGGAGAATGAGAAGAACCCTTGCAGGTCTTAAAGGCCACTTAACAAGACAGATCAAGAAATGTGAAGATTTGTCACAACAATCACCAGTTGATTATGCTGACCTGGAAAGCTATTATCAAGCATCTGCAGGTAAATTTGAGAAAATCAAATGCTAAATAGCTCTCCTTGTGGGGACAGATTACTACCATCAATTCATCGGTAGCCCTACTAAATATCAGGGCATAACCTTGTTAAACTCTGCAGGAGGTAAATTACTCTCAGGCCCAGTACTAAGCCTGAGGAGACCTATGCCTGCAGATAAACAATACCAGTAGAAATCTAAATTTTTCAGCTGATTATATTTCTCCAGTAGCATTATAGTAAGGAGATTACAGCTGACTATACCAACAGAATTTGATGTTAGTATCATCATTTAAAGCTGAAGATGAGTTCATGAGGCCTCAGTGGCAAATCAGTGAACAGTAGCCTAAACAGCTACAAGTCACTGCGACCAATGTCACTGAACCCACTGCAGTCGCAGAACCATACTTTACTTTAATGATGAGCTATTCAATCTTCTGAATCAATTAACTAAATTAAACCCCAATAAATCGGATGACTGATTTGATACATTTATTATTTAATCAAGATGTATTCCATGGGCCTCAGTGTTTATATGTCAGTGACCAGTTTCCTGAACAAACTTCAAATTATAGCTAATGTCACTGATCTCACTGCAGTCGCTGAATCATACTTGACTGTAGTACTTGATCACATTCAGTCTTCTGGGTTAAATAATATGTAATTAGGCTTGAATTTTAGCCTTTCAAGAGTTAACAGGGAAATGAAATTGCATTAGACTTCTAACCCCTGCAACTCTAGTACGGGACATCCGTCCTGTACAAACAGACGCACAAATGTGTGATTACTAACTACTAACATCAAATTAATCTAATAATTTGAAGGAGGAGTATCGGTGTTCGTCTGTTCTAAATAGGACTTCGACCCGTGAGCAGCCCCCTGGGGAATTATGTCGGAAAATCTGACACCTTTTAATAATATCATACAGGCAGATAATATTGCTGTGTTGTATAAACAAGTTTACCCATAGAAAATGTAACTTGTAGTGGAATTTCCGTCTATAGAAAACGGGATATCATTACCACATACTATTATAAATTCACCACCTATTATGGTGGGAATTATTCTTAAATACATTAGTCTTTGGACTTTACCATCATAAAAACATCTCATATAAATTAATTTAATTATAAGAATTAAAATAGAGTAAATGTGACCCTTCTATCACTTACTGACATCTGGACAATGTAGGCCAGTAGCGTCAGTGAGGGGGAAATGGTCAGAAATTGTTATTGTTGTTAAGACCACAGAGTCGTGGAGCAAATTACGGCTCCTATAAATTCTCTTGGACGAAGTGTTATGGAAGATCAGAGTAGTAATCTGCCATCATCAACACGCTGTCATCAATCTCAAGGGAAGTGTCTTTCCGAAACCCGTTTATCTTTCATTTATGGCCATTAATGTCAGTAGATATTGGGTGGGCCGGTTAGATCACAAATGATCGACTCAAACAAGGTAATTAAGCCTAGGTCTTTATGGTTCCATGTACAGTGTTTTCTCTGATATAGCTGTCATATATTAGGATTCTGGCTTTAGCTAGCACCCTTTTGACAGGTCAAGACGAGGAAGCATGCTTTGTGTACCAGTTACTGGGTGATAGAAGCTACCTCAAAGAGGATAATTCGGTGTCTACACCCTAGTTATATCTGGTGGACTAAGGCCTGCTGTACAATAAGATAAGGAACCTCTTCAATGTATGTAGTTAATACTGTAGTTTGATTGGCTGCATATATATAAATTCAATATAAACCCCCCCTAATGTGTAGAGGATCGATTTATGAGATTATTGCAGAAATACAGTCCACTTAACATCATACAAATTGCTATTGAAGTATACAAATTAACGTAAATATAAATTCTATATAAATTCATATAAATTAAATAAATATAAATCTCACAGGTTGGTTCCCACACCACGGGTGCTCCAGTTTGTGATACATGGTGGTGGCCCACTGCTCCTGTTTCTCATGCATGGTGGTGGCCCACTGCTCCTGTTTCTCATGCATGGTGGTGGCCCACTGCTCCTGTTTCTCATGCATGGTGGTGGCCCACTGCTCCTGTTTCTCATGCATTGGTGGTGGCCCACTGCTCCTGTTTCTCATGCATGGTGGTGGCCCACTGCTCCTGTTTCTCATGCATGGTGGTGGCCCACTGCTCCTGTTTCTCATGCATGATGGTGGCCCACTGCTCCTGTTTCTCATGCATGGTGGTGGCCCACTGCTCCTGTTTCTCATGCATGGTGGTGGCCCACTGCTCCTGTTTCTCATGCATGGTGGTGGCCCACTGCTCCT
This sequence comes from Procambarus clarkii, assembly GCF_040958095.1. Classification (NCBI taxonomy): domain Eukaryota; kingdom Metazoa; phylum Arthropoda; class Malacostraca; order Decapoda; family Cambaridae; genus Procambarus; species Procambarus clarkii. The sequence continues at coordinate 26,018,847 of NC_091164.1, read as the reverse complement.
GTTTCTCATGCATGGTGGTGGCCCACTGCTCCTGTTTCTCATGCATGGTGGTGGCCCACTGCTCCTGTTTCTCATGCATGGTGGTGGCCCACTGCTCCTGTTTCTCATGCATGGTGGTGGCCCACTGCTCCTATTTTTCATGCATGGTGGTGGCCCACTGCTCCTGTTTCTCATGCATGGTGGTGGCCCACTGCTCCTGTTTCTCATGCATGGTGGTGGCCCACTGCTCCTGTTTCTCATGCATGGTGGTGGCCCACTGCTCCTGTTTCTCATGCATGGTGGTGGCCCACTGCTCCTGTTTCTCATGCATGGTGGTGGCCCACTGCTCCTGTTTCTCATGCATGGTGGTGGCCCACTGCTCCTGTTTCTCATGCATGGTGGTGGCCCACTGCTCCTGTTTCTCATGCATGGTGGTGGCCCACTGCACCTGTTTCTCATGCATGGTGGTGGCCCACTGCTCCTGTTTCTCATGCATGGTGGTGGCCCACTGCTCCTGTTTCTCATGCATGGTGGTGGCCCACTGCTCCTGTTTCTCATGCATGGTGGTGGCCCACTGCTCCTGTTTCTCATGCATGGTGGTCGCCCACTGCTCCTGTTTCTCATGCATGGTGGTGGCCCACTGCTCCTGTTTCTCATGCATGGTGGTGGCCCACTGCTCCTGTTTCTCATGCATGGTGGTGGCCCACTGCTCCTGTTTCTCATGCATGGTGGTGGCCCACTGCTCCTGTTTCTCATGCATGGTGGTGGCCCACTGCTCCTGTTTCTCATGCATGGTGGTGGCCCACTGCTCCTGTTTCTCATACATGGTGGTGGCCCACTGCTCCTGTTTCTCATACATGGTGGTGGCCCACTGCTCCTGTTTCTCATACATGGTGGTGGCCCACTGCTCCTGTTTCTCATACATGGTGGTGGCCCACTGCTCCTGTTTCTCATACATGGTGGTGGCCCACTGCTCCTGTTTCTCATGCATGGTGGTGGCCCACTGCTCCTGTTTCTCATGCATGGTGGTGGCCCACTGCTCCTGTTTCTCATACATGGTGATGGCCCACTGCTCCTGTTTCTCATACATGGTGGTGGCCCATGACTCCAGTTTCTCATACATGGTGGTGGCCCATGACTCCAGTTTCTCATACATGGTGGTGGCCCATGACTCCAGTTTCTCATACATGGTGGTGGCCCATGACTCCAGTTTCTCATACATGGTGGTGGCCCACTGTTACCACCCTTGAGACTAAATAAGGTTCTTCTCCCCGCAGTGCAATAAAGAAAATAATACATCGGCCTTGCCAACAACTGTCTAGGGGTAAATATAAATCACTGCATAAAAATGGAGAACAATATATTTATGCTAAGGGGGACAATCATAAAAAACACTTAAATGTATAAATAATAACCAGGAATATTCTTCAGCATGCAAATCATAGAATAACCTCCTTATTGAGACATGAGCACTATCACTAAGACATGGATTAATTAGAGAGATATATACAATATGACCCAACCAGATAATTAACATTTATATGGGCTAAAATAACAGTGACCAATGACTTAACTTAAACCATGACTCCTCATGACCGCTGCCGCCACGCTTCTGCCCACGCCTTGGACCGCAGGCCAAGCGTCTACCAAAAAATCAACTAACCGTCCACACAAAAATTGTGGAAAATCTAATAATAAAACGCAGCACTAATATTCAAAACATTGTTAAACTAAAGAATAGTAAACACTGGTACAACATTCTATATAATAATACAGAAACCAAATATGGGCATAATTTAAGGTGAAACTATAAACACTCAATTGACAACAATGTTCCCACACTGGCCATATCCAAATATGGTCAACCGCCCACACGGAGAAACTACATGAGAAATTAACACCAAAAGCCTCACACAATATAATGTAACTCATGCACCCTACTGCATGCTATAATATATATATATATAACATACAAATCTTATATCATACAACTAGATGCTATATTAAAGAACAAGACAATAAAGTAATATGAGAATCAAGAGTAATGCAGAATCCTAGTAAGATTCGTAACATCCCTCCCGTCCCCTAAGAAAAAAATGAAATTAACTGAAGGTTGATTTCATTTTTTTTTGACTGCATGAAATATAACATGTAATATAACATGAAAATAAACAGGAAAATGCTTCAACTAAAATTCAAGTGCAAAGCAATGAAATCTCACACAGTAAAAAAAATACAAAAATTCATACATCTTATGAATAGAACACTACATTTTATGGCACTGCAACAGGAAATCCCCTGGATAAGGCATCAGCAATAACATTTTGCCTCCCAGGAATATGACGAATTACAATATTGAATTCTTGCAGAAGCAATGACCATCTAAGTATTCTCTGGTTTTTACACTTCATAGAGTTGATAAATGTCAATGGATTATGGTCTGTATATACTACCACTTGATTACCTGACAAATATGTCTCAAATTTCTTCACTGCCAGTATTAAACAAAGTGCTTCTTTCTCAACTACAGAGTAATTAATTTGTGTCCTGTCAAACTTACGTGAGAAATAATAAACAGGATGTTCTAACTCATCTGGTCCTACTTGGAACAAAACAGCACCTGCTCCTAAATCTGAAGCGTCTATGTGAAGAATAAAAGGTTTATCATACTGTGGACTAGCTAGCACAGGTGAAGTAGAGAGAATTCCTTTCAACTTCTGAAAAGAGTTCTGACACTCCTGCGTCCATTTAAATTTTACCTGTTTCTTTAAAAGATTTGTTATGGGTGCAGCAACAATGGAAAAGTTTTTACAATACCTCCTATAATACGCACACATTCCAATAAATCTTTGCACAGACTTCTTATTTGTTAGGACTGGGTACTCCACAATTGCCTGAATCTTGTCGTGCAATGGGACTATCCTTCCTTGTCCGACCTCATGTCCTAAATACACTATAGTTCCTTTAGCCCAACTACATTTCTTCATATTGACAGTCAAATTAGCATGTTGTAACACATTAAACAATTTCTTTAAACTGGACATATGATCTACCCAATTCTTACTGAAAATCACAATGTCATCCAAATATGCCCTACAGTCTGGTACATCCTTCAACAAAGAATTCATTAATTTCTGAAAAGTGGCTGGAGTATTCCTTAATCCAAAAGGCATGACATTAAACTCGTAAGCTCCATCAGGAGTGATAAATGCTGTCACTTCCCTTGCAAAATCTGTAAGAGGTATCTGATGATATCCCTTAGATAAGTCTAATTTAGACACAAATTTAGCATGACCTATAGTATCAACACATTCTTCCAATAATGGTAAAGGATAAACATCAACTACAGTTACCTGGTTGAGTTTTCTATAGTCCACTACTAATCTCCACTTATCTTCTGGTTTTGGTACTAATAGACATGGCGAACTCCAGGAACTCTGACTGGGTCTAATGAACCCATGTCGAAGAAGATAATCAACCTCCTCCTGGATGATACGACGTTTCTCGGGTGTCACTCGATAAGGGTGCAGCCGAATTGGAGTCACATTTGTCAGGGTGATATCGTGAGTAATGAGAGAAGTTTGAGTGGGGACCTCCCCAAACAAGCTAGAAGACACCTCCAAAAGGTCCTGGAACTCTGCTCTCTCCTCATCCTGCAAATGACTTAACAATTCTTCCCCGGAACTACTGGAATTAAACAAACAAATATTACTATCTTCCTCAGCAACACTCGACTCTTCAGGAATTACCTCCTCAGCAACACAACAAGCCACAACACTAGGCCCACAATAAGCCTTCAACCGGTTTACATGCACACTCATGGTCTGTCGTTTCTGCTTGGGATGGCAAACCTTGTAAGTAACTTCCCCAAGACGTTTCAATACTTGGTACGGTCCTGCAAATTTATTAGACATAGACGTACCCATACGAGGCTTCACGACCAATACCAAATCTCCTGGCTCAAAAACTCTGAGTTTGGCCTTGAACCTCTGGTCATGTTTCTGCTTCATTACCTGTTGTTGTTCACTTAGATGTCGTAAGGCCAACTCCCTCGTTCTTGACAGCTTGCTCTGGACATCCGTCAGATAACGCTCACTCTGTCTGGCTGTAACATCTCCTAACAATTTTTCATATAACATCTTTCAAGGTCCTCTCACCTGATGTCCGAAAACCAGCTCAAATGGTGAACAGCCTAGTGCACTGTGCAATCCATCTCTAGCCGCAAATAAAACAAATGGCAGATTATCATCCCAATGCCTGGGTGAATCTTCCCCAGTTGCCTTTAACATTTTCTTGAGAGTTTGGTGGAACCGCTCGATTCCCCCCTGACTCTGAGGATGGTAAGGACTGGAAAAATTGTGCGCTATATTATAAGTTTTACAAAATTGTTGAAAAGTGGTGGAACAAAAATTACTCCCATTGTCAGTTTGAATTATACGGGGCATACCAAATAGGGAGAAAAATCGTTCCAACTGCCTTATAATGGTAGATGCTCTAATGTTACGTAAAGCATACGCTTCAGGGAACCTGGTGGTCATACAGAGTATGGTAAACATATACATATTTCCGGATTTGGTACGGGGTAAAGGTCCGACACAATCCAGTACCACATGAGTAAAAGGCTCCTCTGGCACTACAATAGGGTATAATGGTGCTCGTGGCACAGTCTGATTAGGCTTACCTACAGTTTGACACACAACACAATTGTGGCAATATCTGACAACATCTTTTTTAAGTTTTGGCCAATAAAAAAGTTTACAGATCTTATGATACATACTGGTAATGCCTTGATGGCCTCCCATCAGGTCATCATGAGCAGCTTGCAATACCTGCTCCCTATACTCTGTTGGCACAACGAGCTGGGTTTTAGACTCACAATCATCTGATGAGGGAGTTCCTGATGGTCTCCATCTTCTCATCAGACATTGATCCTTGAAATAACAACCCGTACTCTCCTCCAAAGTATCAATGGAGTCGGCTGCTTCTGCATAACACTCAGCAAGACTGGGATCAGTACTCTGTAACTTACGCAAGGTCTGGAACTCTACAACTGGAGCGAGCGGGCAAGGAATTGGTACCTGGGCCACATCTTCCAGACCATCTGGGTCAGAATAAATTAGGGCTTTGGCACCGGCCTCACTCTCGACATCCATGTGAGCTAAAAATGTATCTTCAAGGTCCACCTCCACCTCCCTGTCTGAAGGGGTCCTGGCCTCGAGAACATCCACCTTGGTAGTAACAGGACTTACCACATTCTGCTTACCCATGGATCTGGTCACAACACAGGCTGGATAAATGACACCATCATCCGCGTCTGATTGAGCCAGTACTGCATTAGGTTTAGTATACATAACAGGACAATCGGTCCCACTAAATTGACACTTGTCAAAATCATTACCTACAATGATATCAATCCCAGGAATGGGCAACTGCTCACTGACTGCTACAGTGCACCAACCTGGTGTAATAGAAGAATTCAGGTTAACCTTAATTAGTGGTACACGCTGGATATGCCCTCCAAGTCCCTGCAATAACACTACCTCTCCAGTGTCTTCTGTGCTAACATCAGTAAGAACACGGCGAGAAATTAAAGATTGGGAAGCACCAGTGTCCCTTAACAACTGGACTGGTTTCCAGGTTCCACTAGTACATAGTAGGGTTCCCGAATGTAGGTATGGATCAAAATTAGTCATCCACTTGGGCATGACTGGAGCAACATTGGCATTAATGGTTTGCAAACCCCTACTCAAAATTAGACCAGTTGGTCTCAACTCAGGGTGCAAAGCATAACATGAATTTACCACATGACCTCTTCTCCTGCAATGCGTGCAATACCTGCTAGTGGTCGGAACAGCCGAACCCACTGCAGGCTTAATCACTACATTACTTGAGGGTGACAACCCTGTCTGTTTCTCAGATTTAGGCTTTACAGGAGAAGGGTTACGGGGAGAAGGTGAAGTAGCTGGTCGAGTCTGGAAAACATGGTTTTTATGAGCATATTGATTAGTTCTAGCATTAAAATGGTTAATTGGTGCTCTGAAAGGTACTTTTGTAAGTAGTTCATGTTCATCAGCTAGCTTGGCTAATTTGATAAGATCAGTGGTTTGTTTATTTTCAGCCATAAATAAAGCTAATTTCTCTGGTAGACATCCCACTACTTCCTCAGTTACTATGAGGTCTCTTAAAGTCTCAAACTCTGTAATATTAAGTGCTTTAATCCATCTGTCAAAGTGATTTGATTTTACTCTTACAAAGTCAGAAATAGTCTGGTCATGTGCTCTTTTTAAACTTCTAAATTTTATTCTATGTGCCTCTGGGATCTGCTGGTAAGCATTCAAAATACTCTGCTGAACAAATTTAAAATCGAAAGAATTCTCAGCCGGCAAAGATGCAAATACCTCTTGAGCGTTACCCTTAAATTGTCCTTGTAATATGCTAACCCATTGATCGACAGGCCAGTTCATGCTGACTGCTAGTTTCTTAAAATGCAAGAAAAATATTTCTGGATCTTCTTCATTAAACTTAGGTAATTCTACATGTTTACTGTACTTAGAACTATTTGTACTCTCTGGATTATTACTAGTGTTACCTTGCCCTGCTGCAATTCTCTGCTGTTCTAACCTGTTATTATTTTCAGCAATACTCTGCTGAATTTCTAATTGTCTAGTCTGCTGCTCGGTTTGCTTAGTTTGTTGCTCTGCTAGTCTTAACTGAGCCTCCAACTCAAGGTGTTTTGTCTGGTTCTGCAACTCTAACCTCTGCTTGTCTGCTTCCAACCTCTGCTTGTCTACTTCCAACCTCTGCTTGTCTGCTTCCAGCCTAGCCAATTCTAATTGAGTCTCCAACTCCAACTTTAAGATTGCCACCTTGTCACTTGACTCTTCTTCTAACTCTCCCAAACACTCTTCTTCAAGTCTCTCCTCCTCCACCAAGTGTGTGACAATCACTCTTAACACTTGAGCTTTCAACATTTTACTGGGAATAGCTAGGTTCAATTTATCAGCCAGCAATAACAAACCAGACTTCTTTAAGTCTTTAATTTTACCAAAATTTGGCAGATCTACCAGTGCAGCAACCTGATCCTCCATGGTTGGCTCAATAATCACAACTTACACTTGAAACAACACTGAAAATTATGCTTGGCCCCTGGCACAAGCTAAACACTTACCTCAAATCGTGAAGCGTTGAGTTTTCACAGCAGCTCAGATTGAACAGATAATTTCACAGGCTTGATTAGGTGTCACTAGATAATCAGAGTACCTAGGAAGGCAATTGCAATTAATAATTAGCATTGTTAATTGTACAACATTACAGGGAATTAAGGCTTATTCTCCCGGACAGGCCCCCATTTGTTACCACCCTTGAGACTAAATAAGGTTCTTCTCCCCGCAGTGCAATAAAGAAAATAATACATCGGCCTTGCCAACAACTGTCTAGGGGTAAATATAAATCACTGCATAAAAATGGAGAACAATATATTTATGCTAAGGGGGACAATCATAAAAAACACTTAAATGTATAAATAATAACCAGGAATATTCTTCAGCATGCAAATCATAGAATAACCTCCTTATTGAGACATGAGCACTATCACTAAGACATGGATTAATTAGAGAGATATATACAATATGATCTAACCAGATAATTAACATTTATATGGGCTAAAATAACAGTGACCAATGACTTAACTTAAACCATGACTCCTCATGACCGCTGCCGCCACGCTTCTGCCCACGCCTTGGACCGCAGGCCAAGCGTCTACCAAAAAATCAACTAACCGTCCACACAAAACATTGTGGAAAATCTAATAATAAAACGCAGCACTAATATTCAAAACATTGTTAAACTAAAGAATAGTAAACACTGGTACAACATTCTATATAATAATACAGAAACCAAATATGGGCATAATTTAAGGTGAAACTATAAACACTCAATTGACAACAATGTTCCCACACTGGCCATATCCAAATATGGTCAACCGCCCACACGGAGAAACTACATGAGAAATTAACACCAAAAGCCTCACACAATATAATGTAACTCATGCACCCTACTGCATGCTATAATATATATATATAACATACAAATCTTATATCATACAACTAGATGCTATATTAAAGAACAAGACAATAAAGTAATATGAGAATCAAGAGTAATGCAGAATCCTAGTAAGATTCGTAACACCCACTGCTCCAGTTTCTCATACATGGTGGTGGCCCATGGCTCCAGTTTGTCATACATGGTGGTGGCCCATGGCTCCAGTTTGTCATACATGGTGGTGGCCCACTGCTCCAGTTTCTCATACATGGTGGTGGCCCATGGCTCCAGTTTGTCATACATGGTGGTGGCCCATGGCTCCAGTTTGTCATACATGGCGGTGGCCCACTGCTCCAGTTTGTCATACAAGGTGGTGGCCCACTGCTCCTGTTTCTCATACATGGTGGTGGCCCACTGCTCCAGTTTGTCATACATGGTGGTGGCCCACTGCTCCAGTTTGTCATACATGGCGGTGGCCCACTGCTCCAGTTTGTCATACAAGGTGGTGGCCCACTGCTCCTGTTTCTCATACATGGTGGTGGCCCACTGCTCCAGTTTGTCATACATGGCGGTGGCCCACTGCTCCAGTTTGTCATACAAGGTGGTGGCCCACTGCTCCTGTTTCTCATACATGGTGGTGGCCCACTGCTCCAGTTTGTCATACATGGTGGTGGCCCACTGTTCCTGTTTGTCATACATGGTGGTGGCCCACTGTTCCTGTTTGTCATACATGGGATGGCCACTTTCAGGGTCCTAACGAATGCTAAGTAGTCTCTGTCTTGGTCTAAGGTAGTTAGAACAATCTTACTCAAGTTTTTCATTAAACTCTTCGGTGTTAGAAGTCCACAACTCGAGGGGAATATTAACGCCTGTCTCGTGATTAGTTAACATATGTAATTGTAATAATTTTAGTTCAATTTGGGTAGTGCGTTAAAGTTGTCTACATTCAGGTTTTGATTAATGTCTGTTTTATAGTGACTTCTTGATTCCTTCAAGTGTTTATCCAGAGTTGCCTGGGTTAAAAATGGGGATGTTGACTGGGCTGAAAATGGGGATGTTGCCTGGGCTAAAAATGGGGATGTTGCCTGGGCTAAAAATGGGGATGTTGCCTGGGCTAAAAATGGGAATGTTGCCTGGGCTAAAAATGGGGATGTTGCCTGGGCTAAAAATGGGGATGTTGCCTGGGCTAAAAATGGGGATGTTGCCTGGGCTAAAAATGGGGATGTTGCCTGGGCTAAAAATGGGGATGTTGCCTGGGTTAAAAATGGGGATGTTGCCTGGGCTAAAAATGGGGATGTTGCCTGGGTTAAAAATGGGGATGTTGCCTGGGCTAAAAATGGGGATGTTGCCTGGGCTAAAAATGGGGATGTTGCCTGGGTTAAAAATGGGGATGTTGCCTGGGCTAAAAATGGGGATGTTGCCTGGGTTAAAAATGGGGATGTTGCCTGGGCTAAAAATGGGGATGTTGCCTGGGTTAAAAATGGGGATGTTGCCTGGGTTAAAAATGGGGATGTTGCCTGGGTTAAAAATGGGGATGTTGCCTGGGCTAAAAATGGGGATGTTGCCTGGGTTAAAAATGGGGATGTTGCCTGGGCTAAAAATGGGGATGTTGCCTGGGTTAAAAATGGGGATGTTGCCTGGGTTAAAAATGGGGATGTTGCCTGGGTTAAAAATGGGGATGTTGCCTGGGCTAAAAATGGGGATGTTGCCTGGGCTAAAAATGGGGATGGACTCGCCCGAAAAAACAATTTAGGAAATTTATTGGTATATGTGGCTCTTCATAGTCATCATCACATATAAAAACCTTTACTGATCTCTGCCTATTTTGTGTGAACAAATTCATCATGAACCTCAGAACGACGTTCTATAGTTACTTGGTCAAGGATGGACCCCGTTGTGAACAGTCATTAAGACCTGCTGCTTGTGAGTTAGATTATGCATTTCAGTTAAACGCTATTCATATGGGAGTTGTTACTGACTATTCAGCACTGCTGTGTTAAATAATGCTCTCTGGGGATGAGTTTTTTCCTTCTGTGTATTTATTAGGTAATTGTTTGTTGACAATTTCATTGTATATTTTATAGCAGGAAAGTTTCATATAAGTTGGTAATTTGAGACGTGAGTTCACTATACACCATGGTACTTTGACCCACTGTTGTCCTTCTCTGTACAGTACGGAATACAGATATTGTTGATATTACACAGAAACCCACACTTATGTATTTTATGTTAGGATTAACACGAAGAACTTCACACTCGCCTGGGAGCGAAGGACTGCGTACGTGGTTCAAGGTCTCAGTATGCGGATAGGACGAAACTTACATATAATAACGACTACAACTTACGACTAATAAAATAAAATTTAGTCATATATTTATGGCATAATGTAATCAATGCGGTTTACTTTATTTGCCACTTTTCAGTATGTTACTGCTGAGTGTGATTTACCTTTAGGTACGGGTGACCTTAGTGTCTGGGGTGCGTGCACCACACTGTAACAGCCTAACTGTTCATAGTTAAGTATTGTTCACAGACTGAATTGAATAGACGCGTTTGCGCGCCCGCACGTTAGTGTGCTGCGAGAGTAAACTCTTGGTGTGGCTTAGCCATAACACATCAGTGCTAGGGAAGTGATTAGCAATGGTGTCAAGTATATTTTTGTAAGTGAGTTCCATCTTACAGTTAATTTAATAACTAAATTTGTTCAAGAATCTATGTATTTAACATCATTTTGGTGTAAAGATTCAATCCCTTAATTGGCCCAATACACATTAATTAGGCCTGTGTAAAGGACTGATGGCACTCGGTGTGGCTAGTTGAACAGGAACAGTGGCTAGTTGAACAGGAACAGTGGCTAGTTGAACAGGAACAGTGGCTAGTTGAACAGGAACAGTGGCAAGTTGAACAGGAACAGTGGCTAGTTGAACAGGAACAGTGGCTAGTGGAGCAGGAACAGTGGCTAGTTGAACAGGAACAGTGGCTAGTGGGGCAGGAACAGTGGCTAGTGGAGCAGGAACAGTGGCTAGTGGAGCAGGAACAGTGGCTAGTTGAACAGGAACAGTGGCTAGTGGGGCAGGAACAGTGGCTAGTTGAACAGGAACAGTGGCTAGTGGGGCAGGAACAGTGGCTAGTTGAACAGGAACAGTGGCTAGTGGGGCAGAAACAGTGGCTAGTGGAGCAGGAACAGTGGCTAGTGGAGTAGGAACAGTGGCTAATGGGGCAGGAACAGTGGCTAGTGGGATAGGAACAGTGTGGCTAGTATAGCAGGAACAGTTGCTAGTGGAGCAGGAACAGTGTGGCTAGTGGAGCAGGAACAGTGGCTAGTGCAGCAGGAACAGTGGCTAGTGGAGCAGGAACATTGGCTAGTGGAGCAGGAACAGTAGCTAGTGAAGCAGGAACAGTTGCTAGTGGAGCAGGAACAGTGTGGCTAGTGGGGCAGGAACAGTGGCTAGTGGAGCAGAAACAGTAGCTAGTGAAGCAGGAACAGTTGCTAGTGGAGCAGGAACAGTGTGGCTAGTGGGGCAGGAACAGTGGCTAGTGGAGCAGGAACAGTGGCTAGTGGAGCAGGAACAGTGGCTAGTGGAGCAGGAACAGAGTCTAGTGCAGCAGGAACAGTGTGGCTAGTGGAGCAGGAACAGTGGCTAGTTGAACAGGAACAGTGGCTAGTGGAGCAGGAACAGTGGCTAGTGGGGCAGGAACAGTGGCTAGTGGAGCAGGAACAGTGGCTAGTTGAACAGGAACAGTGGCTAGTGGAGCAGGAACAGTGGCTAGTGGGGCAGGAACAGTGGCTAGTGGAGCAGGAACAGTGTGGCTAGTGGAGCAGGAACAGTGGCTAGTGGAGCAGGAACAGTGGCTAGTGGAGCAGGAACAGTGGCTAGTGGAGCAGGAACAGTGGCTAGTGGAGCAGGAACAGTGGCTAGTGGAGCAGGAACAGTGGCTAGTGGAGCAGGAACAGTGGCTAGTGGAGCAGGAACAGTGGCTAGTGAGGCAGGAACAGTGTGGCTAGTGGGGCAGGAACAGTGTAGCTAGTGGAGCAGGAACAGTGTAGCTAGTGGAGCAGGAACAGTGGCTAGTGAGGCAGGAACAGTGTGGCTAGTGGAGCAGGAACAGTGGCTAGTTGAACAGGAACAGTGGCTAGTGGAGCAGGAACAGTGGCTAGTGGGGCAGGAACAGTGGCTAGTGGAGCAGGAGCAGTGGCTAGTGGAGCAGGAACAGTGGCTAGTGGAGCAGGAACAGTGTCTAATGGGGCAGGCACAGTTGCTAGTGGGGCAGGAACAGTGGCTAATGGGGCAGGAACAGTGGCTAGTGGAGCAGGAACAGTGGCTAGTGGAGCAGGAACAGTGGCTAGTGGAGCAGGAACAGTGTCTAGTGGAGCAGGAACAGTGGCTAGTGGAGCAGGAACAGTGGCTAGTGGAGCAGGAACAGTGTCTAGTGGAGCAGGAACAGTGGCTAGTGGAGCAGGAACAGTGGCTAGTGGAGCAGGAACAGTGGCTAGTGGAGCAGGAACAGTGTCTAGTGGAGCAGGAACAGTGGCTAGTGGAGCAGGAACAGTGGCTAGTGGAGCAGGAACAGTGGCTAGTGGAGCAGGAACAGTGACTAGTGGAGCAGGAACAGTGGCTAGTGGAGCAGGAACAGTGGCTAGTGGAGCAGGAACAGTGGCTAGTGGGGCAGGAACAGTGTGGCTAGTGGAGCAGGAACAGTGGCTAGTGGAGCAGGAACAGTGGCTAGTGGAGCAGGAACAGTGTCTAGTGGAGCAGGAACAGTGGCTAGTGGAGCAGGAACAGTGGCTAGTGGAGCAGGAACAGTGGCTAGTGGAGCAGGAACAGTGTCTAGTGGAGCAGGAACAGTGGCTAGTGGAGCAGGAACAGTGGCTAGTGGAGCAGGAACAGTGACTAGTGGAGCAGGAACAGTGTCTAGTGGAGCAGGAACAGTGGCTAGTGGAGCAGGAACAGTGGCTAGTGAGGCAGGAACAGTGTGGCTAGTGGAGCAGGAACAGTGGCTAGTGGAGCAGGAACAGTGGCTAGTGGAGCAGGAACAGTGTCTAGTGGAGCAGGAACAGTGGCTAGTGGAGCAGGAACAGTGGCTAGTGGAGCAGGAACAGTGGCTAGTGGAGCAGGAACAGTGTCTAGTGGAGCAGGAACAGTGGCTAGTGGAGCAGGAACAGTGGCTAGTGGAGCAGGAACAGTGGCTAGTGGAGCAGGAACAGTGACTAGTGGAGCAGGAACAGTGGCTAGTGGAGCAGGAACAGTGGCTAGTGGAGCAGGAACAGTGGCTAGTGGGGCAGGAACAGTGGCTAGTGGAGCAGGAACAGTGGCTAGTGGAGCAGGAACAGTGACTAGTGGAGCAGGAATAGTGTGGCTAGTGGAGCAGGAACAGTGGCTAGTGTGATAGGAACAGTGGCTAGTGTGATAGGAACAGTGTGGCTAGTGAAGCAGGAACAGTGGCTAGTGGAGCAGGAACAGTGGCTAGTGGAGCAGGAACAGTGGCTAGTGGAGCAGGAACAGTGGCTAGTGAGGCAGGAACAGTGTATCTAGTGGAGCAGGAACAGTGTATCTAGTGGAGCAGGAACAGTGGCTAGAGGGGCAGGAACAGTGGCTAGTGAGGCAGGAACAGTGTGGCTAGTGGAGCAGGAACAGTGTGGCTAGTGGAGCAGGAACAGTGTTGCTAGTGGAGCAGGAACAGTGGCTAGTGGAGCAGGAACAGTGTGGCTAGTGGAGCAGGAACAGTGTTGCTAGTGGAGCAGGAACAGTGGCTAGTGAGGCAGGAACAGTGTATCTAGTGGAGCAGGAACAGTGTATCTAGTGGAGCAGGAACAGTGGCTAGAGGGGCAGGAGCAGTGTAGCTAGTGGAGCAGGAACAATTGCTAGTGGAGCAGGAACAGTGATTAGTGGAGCAGGAACAGTGGCTAGTGGAGCAGGAACAGTGGTTAGTGGAGCAGGAACAGTGTGGCTAGTGGAGCAAGAACAGTGGCTAATGGGGCAGGCACAGTTGCTAGTGGGGCAGGAACAGTGGCTAGTGGAGCAGGAACAGTGGCTAAAGGAGCAGGAACAGTGTTGCTAGTGGAGCAGGAACAGTGGCCAATGGGGCAGGAACAGTGGCAAGTGGGGCAGGAACAGTGGCTAGTGGAGCAGGAATAGTGGCTAGTGGAGCAGGAACATTGGCTAGTGGAGCAGGAACAGTGTGGGTAGTGGAGCAGGAACAGTGTGGCTAGTGGAGCAGGAACAGTGGCTAGTGGAGCAGAAACAGTGTGGCTAGTGAAGCAGAAACAGTGGCTAGTTTGGCAGGAAGAGTGTGGCTAGTGGAGCAGGAACAGTGGCTGGAGGGGCAGGAACAGTGTGGTTAGTGGACCAGGAACAGTGGCTAGTGGAGCAGGAACAGTGGCTATTGGAGCAGGAACATTGGATAGTGGAGGAGGAACCGTGGCTAATGGGACAGGAACAGTTGCTAGTGGAGCAGGAACAGTGGCTAGTGGAGCAGGAACAGTGGCTAGTTGGGCATGAACAGTGGCTAGTGTGATAGGAACAGTGTGGCTAGTGAAGCAGGAACAGGTGCTAGTGGAACAGGAACGGTGTGGTTAGTGGAGCAGGAAAAGTGGCTAGTGGAGCAGGGTTAGTGTAGCTAGTGGAGCAGGAACAGTGGCTAGTGGAGCAGGAACAGTGGCTAGTGCAGCAGGAACAGTGGCTAGTGGGGCAGGAACAGTGGCTAGTGGGATAGGAACAGTGTGGCTAGTGAAGCAGGAACAGGTGCTAGTGGAACAGGAACGGTGTGGTTAGTGGAGCAGGAAAAGTGGCTAGTGGAGCAGGGTTAGTGTAGCTAGTGGAGCAGGAACAGTGGCTAGTGGAGCAGGAACAGTGGCTAGTGAAGCAGGAACAGTGTCTAGTGGGGCAGGAACAGTGTGGATAGTGGAGCAGGAACAGTGGCTAGTGGAGCAGGAACAGTGGCTAGTGAAGCAGGAACAGTGTCTAGTGGGGCAGGAACAGTGTGGATAGTGGAGCAGGAACAGTGGCTAGTACTCACCTAATTGTCACCTAATTGTGCTTGCGGGGGTTGAGCTTTGGCTCTTTGGTCCCGCCAAAGCAGGAAGTGGGGCAGGAACCCAGTGGGGCAGGTAGTGGGGCAGGAACAGTGTGACTAGTGGAGCAGGAACAGTCTGGCTAGTGGAGAAAGAACAGTGTGGCTAGTGGGGCAGGAACAGTGTATCTAGTGGAGCAGGAACAGTGGCTAGTGGAGCAGGAACAGTGTTGCTAGTGGAGCAGGAACAGTGGCTATTGGAGCAGGAACAGTGGCTAGTGGAGCAGGAACAGTGTGGCTAGTGGAGCAGGAACAGTGGCTAGTGAGGCAGGAACAGTGTGGCTAGTGGAGCAGGAACAGTGGCTAGTGGGGCAGGAACAGTGGCTAGGTGAGCAGGAACAATTGCTAGTGGAGCAGGAACAGTGGCTAATGGGGCAGGAACAGTGGCAAGTGGGGCAGGAACAGTGGCTAGTGGAGCAGGAATAGTGGCTAGTGGAGCAGGAACATTGGCTAAAGACGCTAACTGTAAAGCCAGAATCCTTTATATGACAGGTATATCAGAGAAACACTGTACATGGAACAATGAAGACGTGGGCTAATTACCTTTAGTTTGTGGCTGCCTCGTGCTCTAACCGGCACACCCTACCCATGACAATAATGGCCACTAATGATAGATAAATGGGTTTCGGTAGAACACTTAACTTGAATTTGTTGACAGCGTGTGATAATGGTACACCTTTGGTTTCCATAACACTTCGTCCAAGTAAAATTAACAGGAGCCGTATTTGCTCCCGTGAGCCTCTGGTCTAGTATCAACAATGGCTGCTGCCCCTCCCTCACACTGACGCCTGGCTTACATTGTCCAGATGACAGAAAGTGATAGAAGGGTCACATTTACTCTACTTTAATATTGATAATTAAGTTAATTTATATGAAATGTTTTATGATGGTAAAGTCCAAAGACTAATGTATTTAAGAATAATTCCCACCATAATAGGTGGTGAATATATAATAGTGTGTGGTAATGATATTCCGTTTTCTATAGACGGTAATTCCACTACAAGTTACGTTTTCTATGGGTTAACTTGTTTATACAATACAGCTATTATTATCTGTCTGTATGTTATATTAAATGGTGTCGGATTTTCCGACAAAATTTACTTGTGTTTTGTGTGTCTTCCCATTACCTTACCACAGACGAAGTTCCAGATTTTCTCTTTTTTGTTTCTATATGTGACGAGGCCATACCCCTAGCTTTTGAAACAGCCGAACACCAACGCGTTACCGTCACAATATATATATATATATATATATATATTCACGAAAAATAACACGTGATTAAAAATATGACAGTGCCAGACCACGGAGGAAGAATTGAAACATGAATTTCCATAAGTACTTTCGTATATTAATACATTTTCAGAAGGACTTCTGAAGATGTATTAATTGATTTTACTCTCCAAAATTCATTTTTATTAATGGTCTGACGCCTGGAAGCGTTTTGTAATGGCTTCTTACATTCTCAAAGACTTGTTTACAGTTAAAACTACTTATGATACACTGTGTTTGAAATATTTGACATAACTGTTGCTTTTCATTGGTTTTGGGTGAGGTGGGTATTCGGTGAGGTGGGTACATGAGAATGGTTTTTCATGCGAGGGAAATCTTCGAACCCTTCGAACGAATTTTGACACAATGTTGCATTCGAATAGGCGCATATTTTTATATACCTACTATATACACGCCTCACCTGTGACCGGAAAAACATGTTTTTTTTTTAAACAGTGCCATCTTTTGGATGTAAGAGGAACACACGCTGTGATCTCCGAAAGTTCTTCACCGATTGCTTTGAAATTTTGACTCAACGTTCCACTCTAATACGCACAACTTTTTATATAGCTACTATATAGATGCCAAACCTGTGACAGGTAAAAACATACTTTTTGGGAAAAACAATGCCATCTGTTGCATGTAATGGCAACACACGATATACTAAATATGTTACGATTCCATTTCATTGTTTCCGATTGCTTTCGCAAACTGAATTTTCATTGATTTCGATTGATCTTCATTTTGATTTTAATATTTTGTGTGACATTGCATTGGAATTTAGCTGTGTTGTTTACCATGCCATTCATTTCGTGAGTGTAAGTATAGATGCTACACCTGTGACAGGTAAAAAACATGCATATTTTTTAAAAACAACCCCATCTGTTGCACATAAGAGCAACACACTATATACTAAATATGTTATGGTTTTCTTATATTTCAGTGATGGGAACATCAAATGATTTGACGTTCCCAATTTTCTAATAGAACATCATCTTATGTGGCAATGCATGAGGGAGTGGGGAATGGAAGGGAAGACGAGGGGACGGGAGTGGGAGATGGTGGGGAGGACGAGGGGACAGGGGAGGGGGTAATGTTGGAGAGGACGAGGGGACACGGGAGTGGGGAATGGTTGGGAGGACGATGGGACAGGGAAGTAAGGAATGGTTGGGGGACGAGGGGATAGGGAGGGGTAAATGGTGGGGGAGGACTGGGTGACAGGGGAAGGCTGCTGTGTCTCAGCAACACACATGCATTGCTGAGCCACAGCAATGCATGACGTGGTACAGCTGCATTGCCGAGGAAAGCTGCATCTTCCTACCACCCTTAACACTTTTATGCTACTATTGGGAGTCAATAGCAATGCTAATTGCTATTGGGAACCTGGTGGATGGGCACATAATGGTGATGATGTCCATGTGGCATGCGTGGCTTCTTGGTAAGGGCACAATGCAGTCAATAACGAGTAAGGAAAATGGTTGTGATGGCACAGGAATAGGGATAAATGGTGCCTTTGGAATAGGAACAATACGTTGACCTGGCATTGGACATGTATGATACGTATTAACATTATATGATTTACTGATGCCGTAATGAGACATTGGGCCATGAGCTTGAGACATAATCTCTTTTCTTAAAGTTGTTGGAACCACTAACTGATTTCACATTAGCCGAGTCATCTTCTACCTTGAGTTTACTGGGTCTGTTTTTACAGTACAATATTTGATTAGTTCCAATATAAAACCCTGGGATGGCATCGGTCTTAATCTGAGCTAGATAAAACAAAGGAGTTAAAGAAATGTCAGATTGTTGTAACTTCCAGAAGTCTAACCGGTTGAGATTTGCTGGGAGGCCTCGCACGTCTTGATGAACAGCTGTTGCTACTTGTGGTGGTTGAGCGGCTTGAGCACGGGTAGTCACTAGAACAGGCTGGGAGATGTCTGCTGATTCTTCTGTCATGGTTACCTCTTCTTCTGCTGCATAAGTCCTGGCACGATTTTCTTCCGTGTCCGAGTCACATACTCAAATTGTCACAGATGCTCAAATTGGTGGAGTCTTGCTGGTTAGCTATGTCGTTGCCCAGAAGTTGTGTAACGGAGGGTTGGGGAAATAGCTCTCTTTTGCCCATTATCCCGCCTCCAGTATGCTATTCTAGAGTCCCCCCCCCCCCCCCGAGTTCCTAATGCAACCTTTCTAGTTCACACCTTGTAACCTAGGTATTTGATTGCCTAGGTGTCACGACCACAAGGTGTTCCAACTTGATCAGCTCCCTACTCTAGAGAACTCTAGAACATTTCACTGCCACGAACGTATAAGAGAAACGAAAGGAAAGAAATGAATAATGAAGTAAGTAAGTAAGTAATTATAAAAAAGAAGGCACCAAACCGGGAAGGCTATGTAGCACCATCAAATGTGCGGGATAATCAGAGGGCGCTAAATATCACCAAGGATGCCAATACGAGAACAAAAACGCATAAAGCGAACGATATCAAAAGTATCAGAGTCGCCAAGAATTCTATCAAGGGACAAGCGACCGTGGGGGACAGTCGGAAAACAAGACACACGCTCGTCCTGGAAGTCAGGACATTCAACAAGGATATGTACGACCGTAAGAGGGACAATGCAATTCGGACAATAAGGAGCAGGTAAGGTAAGGTAATTATCAAAAGAAGGCACCAAACCGGGAAGGCTATGTAGCACCATCAAAGTGCGAAATAATCAGAGGGCGCTAAATATCACCAAGAATGCCAATACGAGAACAAAAACGCATAAGGTGAACGATATCAAAAGTATCCGATTCACCTAGAATTCTATTGAGGGACAAGTGACCACGAGGGATGGTCGGAAAGCAAGACACACGCTCGTCCTAGAAATCAGAACATTCAACAAGGATATGCACAAGTGTAAGAGGGACAACACAATTCGGACAATAAGGAGCAGGGCGGCGCTCCATTAAGTGACCGTGGGTTAAGCGAGTATGACCAACCCGCAGCCATGCCAAAGCAGTTTCCCACCGCCGGTTACGGTGGCAGGAGGGAGGCCACGGGGACACACTACGTTTGAGAGTACGCAGCTTGTTACCAACCACAGAGGACCTACAACCCTGCCAACAGGCAAGAATGGAAGAATGAATAACAGGATAAAAGTCGGAATAAGGAATACCTTTATGGGGGATGGGACAAGAACGGATAGCTTCCTTAGTGGCAGCATCCGCACGCTCATTGAAAGAAACACTAATATGGCTGGGAACCCAGCAAAACTCTACTGATTTAAATTTACTAGAAATAAGAAACAGCCAATGTTGAATCTCGATGACCACCGGATGGACAGGATTAAAGGACCCTAGACCCATGAGGGCACTACGAGAGTCAACTACAACCACAAAGGAGGAATGAGAATGAGAAAGCAAGAGACGAAGAGCATAGAGAATAGCATAAAGTTCTGCCGTAAAGACGCTAGCCTCCAAAGGGAGGCGACACATATAAGTACGGTCAGGAAAAACAACAGAGTAGCCCACACCATCCGCAGACTTAGACCCATCGGTGAAGATGGAAGTAGAGTGGGAATGCGAAGAAAATTGCCCAAGGAAAAGGCTTTTCAGAATTGGAGGAGGGGTAAAGGCTTTAGTAATACAAGTCAAGGACGTACAAAACTTGGGAAGGGGGACTCTCCACGGAGGTAAGGAAGGAACAATACGAGGAGAAACATTAAAAATATGAACAGAAAGAGAATCCTGTAATCAAGATAACCAGACAGAAAGTGGGAGACAATGAAGAGAAACAGGAACCACAGGAGGAAGAAAAGTCAATGCACGACAGAGGCGAGAGGAAGGATGTTGGAAGGACCGCGCAAGATAGCGAAGACAGTAGCGATAACGACGGTCCTAAAGAGAGAAAGCCAGCGTCAACATACAAACTAAGGGCGGGAGTCGAACAAAAGGCACCAGAGCTGAGACGCAACCCAGTATGGTGCAAAGCATCAAGACGGCAAAGAGTAGAAGGAAAAGCAGAAGAGTATGCAGGGCAACTATAATCGAGTTTAGACAGGACGAGAGAGGAGTGCAAATAGAGGAGCGTGCGCCTATCTGCTCCCCAAGAAGTATGGGACAAAACCTTAAGGAGGTTAAGGGCCTTAGAGCATTCAACTCAGAGGTAAGAGATATGGGCTGACCAAGACAAACGAGTGTCAAAGACTAACCCCAAAAGCTTCGTGGAATCCCTGTACACAATGGGATGACCATAAAGCGACAAAGAGGGACGAAGAACGACATGCTTCCGAGTAAAAGTCATAGCACAAGTCTTAGGTGCAGAGAACTTGAAGCCATGATCGGTGGCCCAAGACGACACGGCATCAATCGCAAGTTGAAGCCGCCATTGAAGGAGAGGGGAATCATCACCCCCGACAGCAAAGGGTAAGATTATCAACATAGAGAGCAGAGAAGACGCCAGAAGGAAGAGAGGAAAGAAGACCGTTGAGGGCAACAAGAAAAAGAGTAGTGCTCAGAACACTACCCTGGGGTACACCCTCATACTGCTGAAAAGGGGCAGAGAGAGCAGTACCAAGCCGCACACGAAAGGAACGACGAGAGAGGAAGCTTTGGAGGAAGAGAGGGAGGTTCCCACGAAGGCCAAAAGAATGAAGTTGAGACAGAATATGATACCGCCAGGTTGTGTCATAAGCCTTTTCCAGGTCAAAAAGGACGGCAACAACAGAGGTCTTCGCAGCAAAAGCAGTACGAATATAGACCTCCAAGTTCACCAGGACATCTGTTGTGCTGCGGCACATGCGAAAACCAAATTGAGAAGGGGAGAAGCGGTGATAGTGTTCTAAGAACCACATCAAACGAACGTTGACCATACGTTCAAAGAGCTTGCAGACACAACTTGTGAGGGCAATAGGGCGGAAGTCCTTGGGGGATGACCCTAGAGACCCTGGTTTCCGAACAGGGAGGACAACAGCATCGAGCCAGTCTTCAGCGACTGACGACGACTCCCAGACCCGATTGAACAGACTCAGTAAATACTGAGACGTGCACGGAGGGAGATGGCGAAGCACTTCATAATGAATGCCATCGGAGCCCGCTGCCGTAGAACCACAAAGGGCTAGGGCAGATTGAAGTTCAGAGAGAGAGAAGGGATCATTATAGGGAAGGTGAAGATAAGTACAGAAATTTAAAGGACGAGATTCAAGGAGAGGCTTACGAAGAAGGAAGGATTGGGGGAAATGAGAACCAGAACTAACAGAGGAGAAATGGGAACCCAGTTCGGTCGCAACCTGCAACCGGTCCGCCACAAGAGCACTATGGAGGCGAAGGACCGGTGAGACATCGGGAACGAACTTACCCGCAATCTTGCGGATACGCTTCGAGACTAGTGGAAGAGGAGTTTCGGACGTAACGGTGGAGACATAAGATGCCCAGCAAGCATGTTTAGCTGCACGGATGGTCCTACGGGTCACCGCACTCGCCTTCCGAAACAAAAGAAAAGACTCAACCGTCTGCCGGCGGCGATGTCTCTTCCAGGCTGCACGCTTACAGCAGACAGCCCAAGCACAATCCAAACTCCAACAGGGAACGCACTTCCGCGTTCCCCGATAGGAAGAGCGAGGAATAGAGTGGAGGGCAGCGTCAAAGACAGTGTCATGAAAAAGAAGGAGGGCGCGAGGGAGAGGTAAAACGGAGAGGTCGGAAATAGTACCACGGAGAGTAAAGAGGCGCCAGTCAGCCTCGGCAAACCACCACCTTGGGAAGGAGAGAGGAGGGCAAAAGGAGAAAAAAGTGACAAGGATAGGAAAATTGTCACTGCCATGGAGGTCATCAAGGACTCGCCACCCGAAATCTAAGGAAAGGGATGACGAGCACAGAGAAAGATTGAGACAAGAAAGGGAGCGAGTCCGAGAGTCCAAATGAGTGGGCTCACCAGAATTAAGAAGGGACTGGGAAGAAGAGAGGATGAAAGGTTCAAGGAGGCGACCCCGGGTGTTTGTCAGCACATCACCCCAAAGGGCATGACGACAATTGAAATCACCCAGCAGGAACACAGGCTCCGGCAAGGAGTCTAGGAGGTGTTTAAGATCGGGAAGAGAAAGTGGGACAGTGGGGGGGAGATAAATGGAACAAACCGTGTACCATCTACGCACAAAGATACGGGCGGCAGAGCAGTGGAGAGGCAAGGAAATAAGTAAGGGGACAAAGGGAACATCGGAACGAATCAAGAGAGCAGAAGAAGAAGGGGAGAGAAAAAAATAGCCACGGAAGCGACCAGGACGAGAACCAAGCATCGGCTCTTGGAGACAGACACAAAGGGGCGAAAACTGCGAAATGAGAAGTTGGAGGTCAAGGAAATTGGCGTAAAATCCACGGATGTTCCACTGGAGAAAAGACATCAGCAAAGAGAGAGAGGAGAGCAACAGAGAGCAAAGAAGAAACAAAGGTGAAGAAGGAACACAGCACGCTAAAAAAGCACAGAGTCAGGATCAGGGTCAGCAAAGTCAGGGTTAGGGGGCATGGGTAAACTGAGTAAAGTAGGAGGGCAAGAAGCGGGAGGACGGACCAGAGGTGGACGAGCAGGGTCTGGAGGAGAAGGAAGGGAAGGAGAGGGTGCAGAAAGAGGGGAGCGCACCTCAGCAAGGGCAGTAACCGAGATGGAACCGGGGGCTAAAGAAACCCCCACAGTAGGAACAGGGGGCACCACCACCGAAGCGGGAGGGGAAGGAATGATAGAATCAGAGATAGGGGGTGAAGAAGAAAGCGAAGCTTTCTTACCGACAGGGGAGGAGGAAGAAGAGCACAACACATCAGGAGAGCGATGCACATCGGCCCGCACAGTCAGGCGGCGTGGAGAGCCAATAGATGGAGGAGAAGGACGGGAAGGAGGACTAGAAGGAGAGGAAATAGAAGACACTGGAGACGTGACAGACTGGGTAGAAAGAAGGGGAGCCCTAGACAGAGAACCAGGAGGGGGACCCTTCGGGACAGAACGGAGGGAAACAGGGGAGGTGGTGGTGGGCGTGTCCGGGTCTAAGGCTCGGAAACGGTTGTGAGACTGAGGAAGGCGGGAAGGACGAGGAGAGGAAGAGCGCACCACGCGAGCATAGGAGACACCGGTGGAAGAGGGGAGACGATGAACTTGGCACAGAGCCTCAGGAAAAGACAAACGGTCCCGGTGCTTCAAGTTGAGGACAGCCGCCTCAAGTTTGTAATGAATACACGCACAGGAGAAGGTAGGGTGGGCCTCACCTCAATTGAGGCAGCGGGCCTGGGGAGAAGTGCACTCCAACTTAGAGTGACCCTCGCTTCCACACAGGGGACAGAGAGAGACAGGACTAGAGCATTTGAGGGTACCAAGCCCAAACTTCCAGCACTTAGTGCAGAGCCGAGGAGATGGAATATACTCCTGAATGAAGCACCTGGCACCAGCAAGAATGACAGAGGATGGAAGGGTCCTACCATCAAAGGTAACCCTTACAACCCGAAGAGGCAGACGGCGATGACCACGAGGGAGTACGAGTAAATGTATCCACCTGGAGGTCAGAATGACCCTGGGCCTCGAGGATACGCTTGATATCCTCGTGGCAGTCCCTGAGATCCCTAACACCGGTCGCAACATGGTGCGGGAGGACAACAGTGCCCACACTGGCATTCAACCGGGCGTTCTTCGAGACCCGAACAGGGGTTTCGCCAAGGCAGGATGCGGCCAAGCGAGTGGCCGCATCCTGAGAAGGAGCAGCAACGACACGGGTACCAGGACGAGTGGGGTTGAAGGTGACAGAGGCATCCACGGAATCGACAAGATGCCTATGAAGGGAAAAATCGTCAGGAGGAGTGGAGTCCAAAGGTTGGAGGTCAAAGTACTTAGTCCATGTAGCAGGACCAAACAAAGCATGGAACGAAGTAGGATGGGAAGGGAGCATACGAGAGCAGCCATGGCGGGTACGGCGATGAGAACCCGTAGAGAGAGACGGGTCGAAAGGTGCAGTAGTCACAAGAAGAGATGGAGCCGTGCAAGGGAACGAGACGGTCACCACAGCAGGCTTGGGGCTCGACCCAACCACAGAGGAGGGATGGGAGCAGGGAGGAAGAGTCCGGTCTGGGCCTAAACCGGGCTCTGCAGCGGAGGCTACAGATCCCGGTCTTCCAGGACGGTTCGACTCAGGGGCCTGGTCGCCCACCCCATGAGCCTGGTTAGTAGTAGTCAAGTCGTCATCCATATAGCAAACCAATATATAAGGGATGGGACCCGAAACCAAGGGATACCACCTACCAGGGCAGCCAGGGAGGCCGAGCGCGGGCCAGTGCAGGAAGGGTGTGTCGTCCCCAGCGGTGCTCCCCCTTTTCAACAGGGGAGTCCTACTACTTCGTTCATTTTCCCACACTGGTGCTAAGACCCCAGTCTCCCTATCGCCCCAGCCTAGACACCCAACCATCCACTCAAGGCGGCCTATCACAGGCGACCCCTCCAGCGGGTGGTCTGATGGCTCACAAGGCCCCTACATGGTGCCCTTCAGCACGTACACCACCCAAAGAGGGGGCACAGGCAACCCACACCTGTCCCAGGGAGGTGTACGTGAGCCCCCTCACCACGGCAAGGAGGCACCACGGAGGGGGAATAATGAAGTAATTAGTGAGGGTTAGGGGTGAGGGAGGTAGAGTGGCGGGAGGAGTCAGGAGTGTCGTCAGGTGAAAGGCAAAGTGGAAGAGAGGCAAAGGGAGAGGAGAGGGAGTAGGAAGTGAGTAGGAGAGGTAGAAGGGTAGATAGATAGAAGTAGAAGTGTAGAAAGTAGAAGTAGAAATTTCACCCACTATCCATTCTAGTTCATTACATACAAGACAAGGAATGGAACTTGTGTGTATCACAAAATTAGCAAAGATGTTATTAACATGTGTCAATTGGAACCATGTTCCATGCAAGATTCTTTAATTCAATAATATCAAGAGTATTCTATACTCTAGCTGGCCATATATCAGAAATTCCAAGATCTTGGGAACACAATTAAAACCAAATGAAAAGTAAGTGAATTCAAGTTTTACCTAAATAAACATTTGAATTTGAATTTGAATTTTGAAGTATTTATTTAGCATGATGAATATCAAAATTCAAGCAATCAAACTGAAGATTCATTATGTCCAGATAAACAATGTGAGCCACCACACAGAACTTTGAGTCACTACAGCCGTCCGGCCCTAGAGATCACACGACATCTTGGTACAAGAAATAAGTCACCTTTCATGTTCAACTCACCAAGTGTCTGCCTATAGCTGGATAGAGAGGGGGGAGAGTGTGCAGTTGACAGAGTCCCCCCTGTCCGGCTGACAGCCTGCCTGGCTATGCTCTCTGCTCAGCTTGCTGTTCCCCTGTCTCTCTCGAATCTACAGCTCCCTGAGTATTAATGGGGAACCTAGTAACTAAACTCCGCCCACAAGTAGATAGCCCCTGGCCATCTACCAAGCCACACCTTAACCAGCGGCTTGTTTGAAGGACACCCCTGGCTAGCCGCCTGCAATTATGAGCTTAGCAGAAACAAGGTCAACTTCACACGACCTGACCTTGGTCACTTGGTGATCATTAACACTCTATAGGTGTGACTTTCAAACCGACAGAATGGCTCCTCTCAAATCCTGTCTAGCTGACTCCTGTACTATGTATATATTAAATAAAACTAAACACAACACCTTAACGGTGTTACAGTTGAATTCCTGGCATGGGGAAAGGTTTTCCCGATTTGCGACTTGGATCTTTCCAGGAATAAATGGACACTCCAAGTGGACTGTGGCGAGCGTATATGGTGTAGATGCAGTGAGGTCAGTGATCATAAGGGTTTCTTCAGTGTAGGTGACTTGAGGTGCAGCGGCTTTTAGTAAAATACTCAGCAGCGAAGCTCGGCCCCTCAAGATACGTATTGGGCTCTTTCCCTCGGATGCTCTACCGTTGGAAGAGACAGTTCCCTGGATACACACTTGTCTGTCATATAAAGCAAGTTCAGTAACAGGAACATTTACATGTATATCTTAGTAGGCTTAGAAGGTTGAGGCTTAAGCTTAGGTGAAGCAGTGCTAATAGTTCTGCAATTAGGGGTTAGGATATTTATCAATAAGGTGTCCATAAGTTTTACAGTACCTGCAGTTAAGTGCATCATTAATGTCTTTATGACTTATTTTAGATGGAGCATGACTGGACCAAGATGGTTTACTGGAATATGAATCAAACGATTTATGGATTAGACTGTATCAGCTAACTGGGCACATTTGTTGAGGTTCGTCCCTCCCTTATCTGCATCATATAGGCGTATGGGGTTAGGTATTCTTCACAAATATTCTTTCATTAAAATTTAATTAATTACTCACTAAAGGTGGTAACCTAAGCTTAGTCTAGCCATTTTTTAAAGTACCTGGTTTTTGTCTGCACATACTCCAAGTAGATTTGAGACTGAGTCTTGACACAGTTCCTGAAACGTCGTCAATTACTTTCAGTGGAAAATACATATACATCAGGGACTGCTTGCTTGAGTACACCGTAGTCAGTCTCTGTGGCACGAGCACTGTTGGTCAAGGGAGCTCTACCTGTAAGGTGAGATCTGAGAAGTACTGACCATTGGTTCCCTAGGCCAGAGTAACTGAGTGGCCAAGGCTTCGAAAAAAAAAATTAATCCACCTGTCTCTACAAAAGGCGTCACCATTTTGATGCAGTGTATGGGGTTAAAACTTACCGGTAAGTTGGCTTCTGCTTCCTGACGCTGAGATGTGGATTCTACCTCCTGAAACCGGTACTCGAGTGCGGTGTCTGATTTCCCTTGTTCTAAGCGTAGTGTGATGGCAACTTCGTCTTCTTCTTCTTCTTGTTTCTATAGTTGTAGCTCTTGAGCTAGGCTTTGTAGTCGTTCTACTTCTCGTCGACGTTGTAAGTCAGCTTCTTGTTCTTGACGTTGATGGTGTAGTTCAGCTTCTTATTGCTGGCGTTGATGCAATAATGCAGGTTCTTGTTCTAATATCTGGAGTCGCTGTTATTCACATGCAAGATCTAATTCAGCTTTTTGCTCGTAGAACCGGAGTTGTTCTTGTTCACGTTCACGGGCTAATGCAGCGTCTTGTCTTCTTATTTCCCGTTAGTGTTCGTCGGAAGCAGCGTCTCGTTGGGATAACTCGATCTTTAATTTCATGAGAGTGAGTGTAGATTTATCAGCAACTTTATGTTGGTCCTGCTGTTCTGAAGTGATAAGATCATTGTCAGCGAGGTGGTCTAGAATCAGGTTATGAAGCTCAGCTTTGGTAGCCTCATGTGGAGGAGAGATGTGATACTCTGTAGATAATGTTATTAATTCAGCTCTATTACCATGAATTAAAGTCGCAAGCTCCTCCTCAGGCTTGGAACGAGATGCGACTAATCGAAACATACTCAAGATTGTATAAAGACAAATAATAATGGAAGAAAATGCGAGTACCTTGTAGGCGAACCAATAAGTGAAGATTACTAGACTGCCTTGTAGGTGATGTGGCAATAAGCACGAGAATGGTTGTTGTATACCTGGCAACACTGTACGTAAGTAACTATCCTGAAAGACAAAAATAAATTTACAAGCTATATTACTATACTATACATAATAACCTGAAATAAAACTAAGTTTTTGACTTTAGTAAAGACTTGGAGAAACAATATATATGAATGTTTCGAGGTAGTAAAATATGAAGACGATGTTGAGATGTCTCTACCCTGTACTCTAGTGAGGATAAGGGCAAGAGTTGTCCGACTGGAGTCTAGGCAATTAACTGCAGTTACATTCCTTGTGCTCTGTAAAAGAATAGTAAACTCCCTACCTGAGCAGGTAATCATGAACTTTGAACGAAGGCTTAGGGATGCAGGGAGTGTCACCACTGTGATGAGAACAGCTGTACGAGTCCTGAACGTACAACACAGTTCTGAATGCGAAAATATCTTTAGTCCAATACTTCCTCCTAAGTTCGCTATGTAAAGTTTTTTTTACATGCAGGCATGCAAATAAATACAATAAAACAACATAGGAACATATCAACAAAGCAAACAGAAAACCACCGGCCAGAAGGACCGACAGCAAAGTTCAACATTAAGTAAAACTGGAGAAAACTCAAGAGAAACACAACATACATCAAGTCAAGAACATAACACAAAACATAATGCAATGTAAACATGCAGGCACGCATGCAAATAATTGAAAGAAAACAAAACATAGGAACAGATTAAACAAATAAAACAAATTAGCACTGGCCTGAAGGACCGACAACAAAGCACAACATGAAGTACAACATGAAAGATAACACAAAACACAAGACACGTAAAGCAGAAACATAAAAATAAAAAATACAGGGCATATATATACAACACAAAATACCCACAAACCACAACCCAAGCACATGAACAAGATAACGCACAAGAAACTACCGGCCTCGCAACAAACAACGGGAGAGGCACGCGAACATAAGGATAAGAAACACACATAAAAAAAAACACACAATAGGGCAAACAAGCAGCCAGAGAGGCACACAACACTACACAAAGCACATAAACAGGATATTAGCTCACATACTTGCCCGGAAACCGGACCCTCGGGAACCGCATATTAAATGCTTCCCAGAGCAACCACCGCCGAGGGTTTTGTACATCCATTGGGGAAGTCATAACATCCGGAACCCCGAAAACAAACACCCGCAAACAAGGGATCCAGATCCGGCGGCATCACAGACGCCGGCAACACGTCCCCAAGGGCCTCAAAGCGTATCCTCACAGGAACGAACTTGACAGAGGGCACCACAACAGGGGCACCCGCGGCCACGGGCACACCAACAGTCAATGGCAGGGAACCCGGCAGCGCGCATCCTTCCGTAATGTCCCCACCAGGCCATGCCCAGCACCAGCATCCACACCATCCCTGGCAGAGGAAGCCACAAATGTGTGGCCACGTCTGTGGTAGAAAATAATAAAAAAAAAAGAAAAAAAAAGAGGAAGCCACCACCCCCACTGCAGAGAGCCCCCAGGTGGAGAAAGAACAGAAGGCACGTCAGAGACACGGGCACCGACACCAGCAGGCACATGGACCTCCGCCACCACCAACCACGTAGACAGCGACGCATCTGGATCCACACCGTCGACACCCGAAGACCCACAGTCACTGAAGTCACCAACATCGGCCCATGCAGAAGATGAGCGCCGGGAACGTTTGGCCTCCGGCCAGATATCGTCAGAGTCAGAGGTGGACCCAGAAACACGGGCACCACTAGCCGGACGAACCGACGTCCGACGCAGAACGGCAGCAGCCTCTACCACAGAGAGAACCGGGCCACACACAGCAGGAGGCTTCGCGGCCACCCCAACACCCAGCACAGCCGGGACACGAGGCGAGGACGCAGGGCCAGGCACAGCAGTCGAAAACGAGGGAGAGGAAGACGGTGACGCCTCGCAGTGATCACCAGGAAGGCCCACGGGAGCAGCGGGGACAGCGACAGGAGCAGGAAGATCATCCAATGGCACTGCAACACCCGGAGGATGTTGCAGATGGAGGATGAGGATGGTCCGCAACAATCAGAGGAATGTCGAGCGACGCAGGGGGAGCCGCATCAGCTAATGGGACACTCACCTCCTCACCCCCGGAGTCCTCTTCCAGAGGGAGCAGCGGGAAATCCTCCTCCCGGAAATAGTTGACGGAATCAACCATTGCCCCTGTGCACCCGGCAGCCTGATGCCCCAATAGGCCACATCAAAAACATGTAAGGGGTTGCCGGGCATAGTTCACACGGACGTAGTACCCCATAAGCCGGACAAAAGATGGTATATCTGACCGCATGCAAATCCCCAGAGAACAAATGTTCGTCCACATACCTGCATACCTCCCTGAGGAGAGCGTGTTCACCTGCACACTGACGACAGCTCCAAACCTCTGGAAGTAACGTCGGAGCAGGTTTTCGGGAAACTCCAGGGGTGCCCCATGCACACTGACATACGTTAAGGCACCACTACGGTCCACAATGGACACAGAGCCGGCACCACCCGACAACGAACGCCCCTTGTAACGTCGGAGGAAGTCACGGTGTTCCTCCTCCCCCACGAACTTGAGAATAACCCGGTGAGCAGTTACAAGCTCAACACCGTAGATGACCATCATTGGGACACGGAGCATGTCACACATAACTATCTCGACTTCCGGGTATCCAGCATGGCCAGTGAACTCCAGGCCCACGGAGTTCACTCTTACAACAGGGGGGAAGATGGCCTCCCATCACAAGCTCGCCACATCAACACTTAGCCAGGCAGCAACAGCAGGGAGGGCAGAGACGCCCACACCCAATGGCGACCAAAGCAGCAAACAACCCCAACAACCAGGGAGGGTAGGCAATACGTCCACACTTCACGGCTGCCAGGGCGCAACTCGTTATGTAAAGTGGAACTTAATAGTTCGAACACAAATCAAAGTACCAGATAAGTACCCGAGGGAGGTGATCTGTCTGAATGAGTCACCTCTGTTGAGACAAAATTAATGCTAGTAATTAAGATATAACAATAGTTTAGAAGACTACCCATTACGAGCAGGAATTTGAGCATAAAACATCATGTAATTAAAAGTCAGTCTAATAAAATGATCACAAATTGCTACACCTGTAAAGTAGATATGTTCAGTCACCAGTATGAAAATCTAAAAATGAATTCTTAAGAAATGCAAAGTATAACATAAATGCTGCTTTAGCCCTTGCAATGTGTAAGAGGCAGGATGAAACAAGAAACATATGAACAAAGTTCAGAATAAAGCTAGTTTGCAGAGGCAAACTAGCCGGCAGGCCAACTTGCCTGCCAGCGAGCCGGACCAGTCACTGGGTAGTACACGGTGCAGGAGCGTGTGGCAGGTCAAATAACTCATCTTGGCTGACATAGAGTGGACTTTCAGTGTGATGACATAGAAGACGAGTGGAAGAGGCAGTTCCACTGATATGCAGGGGATTTATATGACAGATTAAAATAATTTAATATCAATGTAGCATTTTGGAATCTTGGTAGGAAGTCTCCAGGTAGGTAGCAATCTCCTGGTAGTCATTAATACTCATCCACCGCCTAAGTCGCAGAGGAGTGAATAACACTTAGTAGGCCAGACAGAGGCTTAAGGATGGCGCCGGTATATCCCTGCAAAGAAAAAAAGATAACTGGAACATATTACTAGTATACGTAACTAGAATAAACCACTGGATCTCACCCTTGGAGCACACCCCTGGAGCCCACCACTTGCGCACACCCCCTGGAACACACCCCTGGAGCATACCACTGGAGCACACCCCTGGAGCATACCACTGGAGCACACCCCTGGAGCCCATCACTTGCATACACAGCTGGAGCACACCCCTGGAGCCCATCACTTGCACACACCCCTGGAGCACACCACTGGAGCATACCCCTGGAGCCCATCACTTGCACACACTCTTGTAGCACACCACTGGAGCACACCACTGGACCATACCCCTGGAGCCCATCACTTGCACACACCCCTGGTACACACCACTGGAGCACACCCCTGGAGCACACCACTAGAACACACCACTAGAACACACCACTGGAACACACCACTGAAGCACACCTCTGGAGCACACCCCTGGAGCGTACCACTGGAGCACACGACTGGAGCACACCCTTGGAGCACACCACTGGAGCACACCCCTGGACTACACCACTGGACCACACCACTGGACCACACCACTAGTGCACACCACTGGACCACACCCCTGGACCACACCCCAGGAGCACACCACTGGAGCACACACCTGGAGCACACCCCTAGAACACACTCCTGGAGCACACACCTGGAGCACACCCCAGGAGCTCACCACTGGAGCACACCCCTGGAGCACACCCTAGGAGCTCACCACTGGAGCACACCCCTGGAGCACACCCCCTAGAACACACTCCTGGAGCACACCACTGGACCACACCCCTGGATCACACTCGTGGACCACACCCCTGGACTACACCCTTGGACCACACCCCAGGAGCACACCACTGGACAATACCACTGGACCACATCCCTGGACCACATCCCTGGACCACACCACTGGGCCACATCCCAGGACCACGTCAGTCCTATACCCCATCACTGGACCACATCCTTGGAACACACCCCAGGAGCACACCACTGAAGCACACCACTGGACCATACACCTGGACCACATTCCTGGACCACACCACTGGACCACACCACTGGACAATACCACTGGACCACATCCCTGGACCACATTCCTGGACCACACCACAGGACCACACCACTGGACCACATCACTGGACCACATTCCTGGACCACATTCCTGGACCACACCACTGGACCACATCCCTGGACAACACTCCTGGGCCACACCACTGGACCACACCACTGGACCACACCACTGGACCACATCAATGGAGCACACCCCTTGACCACACCACTGGACCACACCACTGGACCACACCACTGGACCACACCACTGGACCACACCACTGGACCACACTCCTGAAGCACATCACTGGAGCACACCCCTGGAGCACACCACTGGACCACATCAATGGAGCACACCCCTGGAGCACACCACTGGACCACATCAATGGAGCACACCCCTGGAGCACACCACTGGACCACATCAATGGAGCACACCCCTGGAGCACACCACTGGACCACTCCACTGGAGCACACCCCTGAAGCACACTACTGGAGCACACCACTGGAGCACACTCCTGGACCATACCACTGGACCACACCACTGGACCAAACCACTGGACCACACCAATGGAGCACACCACTGGACCACACCCCTAGAGCACACAACTGGACCACACCACTGAACAACACCACTGGACCATACACCTGGACCACACCACTGGACCACACAACTGGAGCACAAGTCTGGAGCACACCACTGGAGCACTCAACTGGACCACATCACTGGACCACACCCCTGGACCACACCACTGGACCACACCCATGGACCACAACACTGGACCACACTACTGGACCACACCACTGGACCACACTCATGGACCACAACACTGGAGTACTTAACTGGGCCACACCACTGGACCACACCCATGGACCACAACACTGGACCACACCACTGGACCACACCCATGGACCACACCACTGGACCACATCACTGAACCATACCACTGGACCACACCACTGGACCACACCCATGGACCACAACACTGGACCACACCACTGAACGACACCCCTGGACCACACCACTGGACCACACCCCTGGACCACACCTGTCGACAACACCACTGGACCACACCACTGGACCACACCACTGGACCACACCCCTGGACCACACCTGTCGACAACACCACTGGACCACACCACTGGACCACACCACTGGACTACACCACTGGACAACACCACTGGAACACACCACTGGACCACACCACTGGACCACACTCATGGACCACAACACTGGAGTACTTAACTGGACCACACCACTGGACCACACCCATGGACCACAACACTGGACCACACCACTGGACCACACCCATGGACCACACCACTGGACCACATCACTGAACCATACCACTGGACCACACCACTGGACCACACCCATGGACCACAACACTGGACCACACCACTGAACGACACCCCTGGACCACACCACTGGACCACACCCCTGGACCACACCTGTCAACAACACCACTGGACCACACCACTGGACCACACCACTGGACCACACCCCTGGACCACACCTGTCGACAACACCACTGGACCACACCACTGGACAACACCACTGGACCACACCACTGGAACACACCACTGGACCACACCACTGGAACACACCACTGGAAAACACCACTGGAACACAACACTGGACCACAACACTGGACCACAACACTGGACCACAACACTGGACCACAACACTGGACAACAACACTGGACCACACCACTGGAACACAACACTGGACCACACCACTGGAACACACCACTGGAACACACCACTGGACCACACCACTGGAACACACCACTGGAACACAACACTGGACCACAACACTGGACCACAACACTGGACCACAACACTGGACCACACCACTGGAACACAACACTGGACCACACCACTGGAACACACCACTGGACCACACCACTGGACCACAACACTGGACCACAACACTGGACCACAACACTGGACCACAACACTGGACCACACCACTGGACCACAACACTGGACCACACCACTGGACCACAACACTGGACCACACCACTGGAACACACCACTGGACCACACCACTGGAACACACAACTGGACCACAACACTGGACCACAACACTGGACCACAACACTGGACCACAACACTGGACCACACCACTGGACCACAACACTGGACCACACCACTGGAACACACCACTGGACCACACCACTGGAACACACCACTGGACCACAACACTGGACCACAACACTGGACCACAACACTGGACCACAACACTGGAACACACCACTGGACCACAACACTGGACCACAACACTGGACCACAACACTGGACCACAACACTGGACCACACCACTGGACCACACTCATGGACCACAACACTGGAGTACTTAACTGGACCACACCCATGGACCACAACACTGGACCACACCACTGGACCCCACCCATGGACCACACCACTGGACCACATCACTGGACCATACCACTGGACCACACCACTGGACCACACCCATGGACCACAACACTGGACCACACCACTGGACGACACCACTGGACCACACCACTGGACCACACCCCTGGACCACACCACTGGACCACACCCCTGGACCACACCTGTCGACAACACCACTGGACCACACCACTGGACCACACCACTGGACCACACCCCTGGACCACACAACTGGACCACACCACTGGACCACACCCCTGGACCACACCTGTCGACAACACCACTGGACCACACCACTGGACCACACCACTGGACCACACCACTGGACCACAACACTGGACCACACCACTGGACCACACCACTGGACCACACCACTGGACCACAACACTGGACCACACCACTGGACAACACCACTGGACCACACCACTG
This sequence comes from Procambarus clarkii, assembly GCF_040958095.1. Classification (NCBI taxonomy): domain Eukaryota; kingdom Metazoa; phylum Arthropoda; class Malacostraca; order Decapoda; family Cambaridae; genus Procambarus; species Procambarus clarkii. Next base: position 25,983,449 of record NC_091164.1, on the reverse strand, counting down.
GACCACACCACTGGACCACACCACTGGACCACAACACTGGACCACACCACTGGACCACAACACTGGACCACACCACTGGACCACAACACTGGACCACAACACTGGACCACAACACTGGACCACAACACTGGACCACAACACTGGACCACACCACTGGACCACACCACTGGACCACAACACTGGACCACACCACTGGACCACACCACTGGACCACACCACTGGACCACACCACTGGACCACAACACTGGACCACACCACTGGACCACAACACTGGACCACACCACTGGACCACAACACTGGACCACAACACTGGACCACAACACTGGACCACAACACTGGACCACAACACTGGACCACAACACTGGACCACACCACTGGACCACAACACTGGACCACACCACTGGACCACAACACTGGACCACAACACTGGACCACACCACTGGACCACAACACTGGACCACAACACTGGACCACACCACTGGACCACAACACTGGACCACAACACTGGACCACACCACTGGACCACAACACTGGACCACAACACTGGACCACAACACTGGACCACACCACTGGACCACAACACTGGACCACAACACTGGACCACAACACTGGACCACACCACTGGACCACAACACTGGACCACACCACTGGAACACACCACTGGACCACACCACTGGAACACACCACTGGACCACAACACTGGACCACAACACTGGACCACAACACTGGACCACAACACTGGAACACACCACTGGACCACAACACTGGACCACAACACTGGACCACAACACTGGACCACAACACTGGACCACACCACTGGACCACACTCATGGACCACAACACTGGAGTACTTAACTGGACCACACCCATGGACCACAACACTGGACCACACCACTGGACCCCACCCATGGACCACACCACTGGACCACATCACTGGACCACAACACTGGACCACACCACTGGAACACACCACTGGACCACACCACTGGAACACACCACTGGACCACAACACTGGACCACAACACTGGACCACAACACTGGACCACAACACTGGAACACACCACTGGACCACAACACTGGACCACAACACTGGACCACAACACTGGACCACAACACTGGACCACACCACTGGACCACACTCATGGACCACAACACTGGAGTACTTAACTGGACCACACCCATGGACCACAACACTGGACCACACCACTGGACCCCACCCATGGACCACACCACTGGACCACATCACTGGACCATACCACTGGACCACACCACTGGACCACACCCATGGACCACAACACTGGACCACACCACTGGACGACACCACTGGACCACACCACTGGACCACACCCCTGGACCACACCACTGGACCACACCCCTGGACCACACCTGTCGACAACACCACTGGACCACACCACTGGACCACACCACTGGACCACACCCCTGGACCACACAACTGGACCACACCACTGGACCACACCCCTGGACCACACCTGTCGACAACACCACTGGACCACACCACTGGACCACACCACTGGACCACACCACTGGACCACAACACTGGACCACACCACTGGACCACACCACTGGACCACACCACTGGACCACAACACTGGACCACACCACTGGACCACACCACTGGACCACAACACTGGACCACACCACTGGACCACACCACTGGACCACACCACTGGACCACAACACTGGACCACACCACTGGACCACAACACTGGACCACACCACTGGACCACAACACTGGACCACAACACTGGACCACACCACTGGACCACACCACTGGACCACAACACTGGACCACACCACTGGACCACACCACTGGACCACACCACTGGACCACACCACTGGACCACACCACTGGACCACAACACTGGACCACACCACTGGACCACAACACTGGACCACACCACTGGACCACAACACTGGACCACAACACTGGACCACAACACTGGACCACAACACTGGACCACAACACTGGACCACAACACTGGACCACACCACTGGACCACAACACTGGACCACACCACTGGACCACAACACTGGACCACAACACTGGACCACACCACTGGACCACAACACTGGACCACAACACTGGACCACACCACTGGAACACACCACTGGACCACACCACTGGAACACACAACTGGACCACAACACTGGACCACAACACTGGACCACAACACTGGACCACAACACTGGACCACACCACTGGACCACAACACTGGACCACACCACTGGAACACACCACTGGACCACACCACTGGAACACACCACTGGACCACAACACTGGACCACAACACTGGACCACAACACTGGACCACAACACTGGAACACACCACTGGACCACAACACTGGACCAAAACACTGGACCACAACACTGGACCACAACACTGGACCACACCACTGGACCACACTCATGGACCACAACACTGGAGTACTTAACTGGACCACACCCATGGACCACAACACTGGACCACACCACTGGACCCCACCCATGGACCACACCACTGGACCACATCACTGGACCATACCACTGGACCACACCACTGGACCACACCCATGGACCACAACACTGGACCACACCACTGGACGACACCACTGGACCACACCACTGGACCACACCCCTGGACCACACCACTGGACCACACCCCTGGACCACACCTGTCGACAACACCACTGGACCACACCACTGGACCACACCACTGGACCACACCCCTGGACCACACCACTGGACCACACCACTGGACCACACCCCTGGACCACACCTGTCGACAACACCACTGGACCACACCACTGGACCACACCACTGGACCACACCACTGGACCACAACACTGGACCACACCACTGGACCACACCACTGGACCACACCACTGGACCACAACACTGGACCACACCACTGGACCACACCACTGGACCACAACACTGGACCACACCACTGGACCACACCACTGGACCACACCACTGGACCACAACACTGGACCACACCACTGGACCACAACACTGGACCACACCACTGGACCACAACACTGGACCACAACACTGGACCACACCACTGGACCACACCACTGGACCACAACACTGGACCACACCACTGGACCACACCACTGGACCACACCACTGGACCACACCACTGGACCACACCACTGGACCACAACACTGGACCACACCACTGGACCACAACACTGGACCACACCACTGGACCACAACACTGGACCACAACACTGGACCACAACACTGGACCACAACACTGGACCACAACACTGGACCACAACACTGGACCACACCACTGGACCACAACACTGGACCACACCACTGGACCACAACACTGGACCACAACACTGGACCACACCACTGGACCACAACACTGGACCACAACACTGGACCACACCACTGGACCACAACACTGGACCACACCACTGGACCACAACACTGGACCACAACACTGGACCACAACACTGGACCACACCTCTGGACCACAACACTGGACCACAACACTGGACCACACCACTGGACCACAACACTGGACCACAACACTGGACCACAACACTGGACCACAACACTGGACCACAACACTGGACCACACCACTGGAACACAACACTGGACCACAACACTGGACCACAACACTGGACCACACCACTGGACCACAACACTGGACCACAACACTGGACCACACCACTGGACCACAACACTGGAACACAACACTGGACCACAACACTCATGGGCACAGGACACAATAACTGCGGACAATGTGCTGGCTCAACCCCCGGGTCGTCCAGGCCTGATAATGGTAGAGGGGAGCGAGACACCAGGCAACACCTGCAGGAAGAACCACACAACACCTGCAGGAAGAACCACACAACACCTGCAGGAGGAACCACACAACACCTGTAGGAAGAACCACACAACACCTGAAGGAGGAACCACACAATACCTGCAGGAGGAACCACACAATACCTGCAGGAGGGACCACACAATACCTGCAGGAGGGACCACACAATACCTGCAGGAGGGACCACACAATATCTACAGGAGGAACCACACAACACCTGCAGGAGGAACCACACAATACCTGCAGGAGGAACCACACAACACCTGCAGGAGGAACCACACAACACCTGCAGGAGGAACCACACAATACCTGCAGGAGGAACCACACAATACCTGCAGGAGGGACCACACAATAACTGCCAAGTGAATATGTGTGTGACAGGACGATCTTCTCTCTGCGTTTGTGGAATGTTCTCCAAAAATGCGCCAAGATAAATTAATGAGAGAGGGACAGACAGTAATAAGAAGGAAGGAGACAGCAATAATGGCAGGATAAAAGAGACCATAAATTATCATCAAGGAGAAAGCCTCTTTGTGTCTCACTCCGTAAATTTACTTCTTACGGAAAATTATACAGAAAACATCAACTTAATCTTTGAATGACCGAAATATTCGTAATTGTTTTCCTGTGTGTGTAAACTCATGTAAATATACCTCCCCTCTTGATATGCATGTAGTGAAACCTCAGCTCCTGAGACCCGCCTCTCCAATCATTGGTTGGTTAATGTAGACTAGTTTCCAGCATTTATCTTAACAGATTACATATAGAAGGTGAGTGTAGTGTTTGCGGCCACCATTCCGTTCAGAGTTTTATCATTGGTAAGAAGTCTTAAGTTAACAAGCAAGTGCCTCTGTTCATTTTCAATATCGAGCAGTGTCCATATCTTGTTATACTAATAATAGTTTTGAACGTAAATGTTTTTCTTATCTGTCTTTGAATTTGTTATGTGGTTATCATTCCCCTCTCCTCTCCCTCTCCTGCGTGATGAGCTTCAGTTCTTGGTCCCCGGCACTGCAGTTGGATCCTGTCATGTTTGACACATGTTTTCCAGAAACATTTCACAATTTAGTCACATTTTATTGAGTGTATTTAGGGAAGGTTTCGATGCTGGTTTTGCATCACATATTTGTTTTATGCGTAGTTTAAATACTCCTTCGTCTTGATTCCTAAAGAAAATCGTAACATTCCTCAGTTCTACAGATGCTGCTAACGGTATTCTGAAAACATAGGCCTGTTGTAATTGTTTAATAGTTATGCTGACCTCAAGGTCTTTTCTTTCTATTTTAATGAAAGTTTTCCTTTCCTTATATTTACACTGTTTCTGGGGACTCCTTTCCCATGCCCCAGTATTTAAAACTTTGCACTTTACGGTTGATTTTAAGTAGCCACCAAGGTCTATATAGTTCCTTTAGCATTTTCCTACACCCTCCTTCTGCCTTGATCATTTTCATTATTTAACCATTAAACTGCGCAACACATAATATGATGTGGTGAGTAACTACCGCCGAATTGCTCACCACATCATATGATGTGTGGGTGCACTGTGCAAGATTTTAAAGTTCCGCGGCTACACGGGGACCACATCAGCTTCCTCAAGACTCTAGTAACCATCCCCCATCTTGAAAAAAAATCTGAGTCCCTCACGTTCCTTCTATGGGCCTTAGTAAGAAAATGATGACCATTGTTTGGCAACATCACCATTCAGTGTCTGAAAGTTTAGGGTTAACCATAGAAGAGACACTAAACTTTTAGCAACAGTAAATAAGAAATTACCATGCATATGTTTGTGGCAAAATGTGTGCTATATGTAATTTTAACATTTACGCTTATAAAATATGAATACATATATTATTATGAATAAGTATGTGCGGTGTCTGTTTATCTATACCTGTATATATATACGTATTTTTACAAAGTTATACATAATAGACAGTTCCTTTAACACACAAATACAACCTGTTTGCATGAAAAAAACTAAATAAATAAAGTGAGAAACAATGAAAATAAATCAACAAAGTTATTTGCATGCGGCATCTCAACTCATTTTACCTAAAAAATATGCAACTTCTCCAGGTCACTACAGCTAAACCCCAAGACCCAGACACTTTTTAATTGGATTTTTGTGCTTCCTGAAGGCTAATTAAAAATGTCATAAGAAATAATAATTTTTTCAGAATTTTTTTTCTAGAGCACATTGGGATGTCAGCTATTAACAGTTAGCAGTCAAAGGGTTTCACGATATGTGCAATGATGAATCTTATTTAATCTGCATTCTATTTCAGCTCGTTAACTAGTATTATGTAATGATTGGTCCTAATTCAGATCTTTATGGTGCTCAACGCGTGACTCTCACCAACTCTCACCAACTGTGTCGTGTTGACGTCCCTTGTACCACTGCTTTATCCATCCAAGTGTTTCCACATTACTGACGCTCTCCAGCACTTGTTAACAACGAAGAAAGAAGCGACTTGTCAGTTATGACCTTGTTTTACCAGACTTGTGATGGAGTTTTAGAGAAAGTTTAGTTACTCCAAATATCTCATTAGTCTTCATCTTATTTACTTTAGGAGAGGTGTTAAGTAACACTTGTCAGCACCACTAGTAAAAGTATAGTGGCTTATGCCCTTCTCCTTCATTTGAATATAAATAATATAAAGGTTCTTTCACATATCTCTGGCAGTTTACCTTTTGATGTTGACAAGTTGAATATTGCAACACAGTATGTACGCAACGTCACTGGGGACATTTTTGTCTAACTTTAAAGCACCAACGACAGCGCCAAATCAGCAGTAATACCAGAATAGTAGTAAACTAATCTTGTGCAGTCAAATAGAACCCTTAACACTGACATTATACGAGAACTCTTTGACGAATTTAATATATTAGAATATTGCAAACAGGAGCTATCGGATCCATTATTGATCACAATGCAATGTGTCCAACGAAAAATCTGTATTGGCCAAATAACAAAATCAGTAACAATAGCAGACGATGTTAAAGTTCAGATTTAACTTTACCACAAGAATCTCTGGAAGTTTGCTTGTATTGGGATCCAGATCAAGTAAAGTAAAAAACATGTAGACAAAGACAGGCATGCACTACAGCATTTCAGTTTATACTGTGAAAACATTAAGTCATTTAGAGATAAATCTAAACTCACGCTACATGAAATGGCAAAATATCTTATTACAAATTATGACGTATCAGAAATTATTGCACTGTATCCATGTTTCTCCTTCTCGTAGACATATGACACATGTGGGACTAATGCATAAGCTGTGTGGTGTGAATAATAATATACATCAGGGTTTCGATATTCCTGTAATACCCCACATCCAAAAATAATTATTGAATTAACAAAAGACCATAAGAAGCGACCTATGTTTCTAACTAGGTGACGTTATATGTGTGTAAGGTGTGAAACTCTCAGGAGGTCTGAGGTGACACACGTTGATAAGGTGAACCCCCTTTGTGAGATTTTATTGTGTATTTGAAGTTGGTGTAATTTAGATACACCATAAATTGGTGTATAGTGAATGACCTACTTTACCTACACCCGAGTGCCTGGGGATTATATGTGAAACTTATCGATAAATCATCGATAGATACAGCGATAGCAGGAGACTCGACATCAGCGAGGCACTACACATCAAAAATCAACAGCCAATTATTGCCTAACTATATTCTACCCACTTCAAGACCCCGAACCAACATAGAAGCAGCAAGAGAAAATATGGATCAATAGGCCTACTGTAGTTAATTTTATTCTTATGTTTTCATACCCAATTTATATCCACCTCACCCAAAACATTTGTCATATCACCTCACCCAAAACCAATATAAGCATGATATATGATATGTGCTCCTGTGCCAGGTAAGTCCACTACGGGCTCACCATAGCCCGTGTTACTTTGAACTTTTTGTTCCCAGTAGCTGAATCTTAAACCACAAAATATGTGTAAACCAGTCTTTGAAAATGTAAGAAGCCCTTACGAAATGCTTTTAGGCGTCAGACCAAAAATAAAAATGTATAAAAATTAATTTTGGAGAATATGTACAGTATATATAATATGTATAACATGAAAAAATATTCATAATTTTGAACATGTTTGATATATATATATATATATATATATATATATATATATATATATATATATATATATATATATATATATATATATATATATATATATATATATATGCGAACAAGCCTGAATGGTCCCCAGGACAATATGCAACTGAAAACTCACACCCCAGAAGTGACTCGAACCCATACTCCCAGGAGCAACGCAGCTGGTATGTACAAGACGCCTTAATCCACTTGACCATCACGACCGGACATAATGAGGTGATAGCCGAGGCTATTTGAACCACCCCACCGCCGGCACTCGGATAGTAATCTTGGGCATAGCATTTTACCAAATCACCTCATTCTTTGGGGTACACGTGAGGAACACAAATGCGAACAAGCCTGAATGGTCCCCAGGACAATATGCAACTGAAAACTCACACCCCAGAAGTGACTCGAACCCATACTCCCAGGAGCAACGCAACTGGTATGTACAAGACGCCTTAATCCACTTGACCATCACGACCAGACATAATGAGGTGATAGCCGAGGCTATTTGAACCACCCCACCGCCGGCACTCGGATAGTAATCTTGGGCATAGCATTTTACCAAATCACCTCATTCTTTGGGGCACACGTGAGGAACACAAATGCGAACAAGCCTGAATGGTCCCCAGGACAATATGCAACTGAAAACTCACACCCCAGAAGTGACTCGAACCCATACTCCCAGGAGCAACGCAACTGGTATGTACAAGACGCCTTAATATATATATATATATATATATATATATATATATATATATATATATGTCGTACCTAGAGGCCAGAACTCACTTCTGAGCCTACTATGCAAGGCCCGATTTGCCTAATAAGCCAAGTTTTCATGAATTAATTGCTTTTCGACTACCTAACCTACCTAACCTAACCTAACCTAACTTTTTCGGCTACCTAACCTAACCTAACCTATAAAGATTGGTTAGGTTAGGTTAGGTGGGGTTGGTTAGGTTCGGTCATATATCTACGTTAATTTTAACTCCAATATAAAAAAATTCACCTCTTACATAATGAAATGGGTTGCTTTATCATTTCATAAGAAAAAAATTAGAGAAAATATATTATTTCACGAAAACTTGGCTTATTAGGCAAATCGGGCCTTGCATTGTAGGCTGAAAAGTGAGTTCTGGCTACTAGGTACGACATATATATATATATATATATATATATATATATATATATATATATATATATATATATATATATATATATATGTCGTACCTAATAGCCAGAACGCACTTCTCAGCCTACTATTCAAGGCCAGATTTGCCTAATAAGCCAAGTTTTCATGAATTAATATTTTTTCGTCTACCTAACCTACCTAACCTAACCTAACCTAGCTTTTTTTGGCTACCTAACCTAACCTTACCTATAAATATAGGTTAGGTTAGGTTAGGTAGGGTTGGTTAGGTTCGGTCATATATCTACGTTAATTTTAACTCCAATAAAAAAAAATTGACCTCATACATAGAGAAAAGGGTTGCTTTATCATTTCATAAGAAAAAAATTATAGTAAATATATTAATTCAGGAAAACTTGGCTTATTAGGCAAATCGGGCCTTGAATAGTAGGCTGAGAAGTGAGTTCTGGCTACTAGGTACGACATATATATATATATATATATATATATATATATATATATATATATATATATATATATATATATATATGTCGTACCTAGTAGCCAGAACGCACTTCTCAGCCTACTATTCAAGGCCCGATTTGCCTAATAAGCCAAGTTTTCATGAATTAATTGTTTTTCGACTACCAAACCTACCTAACCAAACCTAACCTAACTTTTTAGGCTACCTAACCTAACCTAACCTATAAAGATAGGTTAGGTTAGGTTAGGTAGGGTTGGTTAGGTTCGGTCGTATACCTACTTGAATTTTAACTCCAATAAAAACAAATTGACCTCATACATAACGAAATGGGTAGCTTTATCATTTCATAAGAAAAAAAAATGAGAAAATATATTAATTCATGAAAACTTGGCTTATTAGGCAAATCGGGCCTTGCATAGTAGGCTGAGAAGTGCGTTCTGGCTACTAGGTACGACATATATATATATATATATATATATATATATATATATATATATATATATATATATTAGTATATTTTGGTAGCAGTCTTTCCTGTAGACATATTTTATTAAATATGACCGAAAAAGTAAGATTAATAATTCTAACACGAATTTTCTCAATCTTTCGTACATTATGCTTCACTGTTGGAGGTAAATCAAAAATCACTTCTCCAAAATTCATTTTTATTTCTAGTCTGACGCGACACGGGCGCGTTTCGTAAAACTTATTACATTTTCAAAGACTTCACAAAATACACAACTGATTAGAACTTGCATTTCCCTGATTTTATATCTACTTTTGAGTGAGGTGGGAAGGGTGATGTGGCATTACATTTGAGTGAGGTGGGAAGGATGATGTGGCATTAGAGGATATTAATAGGGTATTAAAAGTATCAACACAAGACAGAACACGAAACAATGGATATTGAATAGAAGTGTTTGTAGAAAGCCTATTGGTCCATATTTCTTGATGCTTCTATATTGGAGCGGAGTCTTGAGGTGGGTAGAATATAGTTGTGCAATAATTGGCTGTTGATTGCTGGTGTTGACTTCTTGATGTGTAGTGCCTCGCAAACGTCAAGCCGCCTGCTATCGCTGTATCTATCGATGATTTCTGTGTTGTTTACTAGGATTTCTCTGGCGATGGTTTGGTTATGGGAAGAGATTATATGTTCCTTAATGGAGCCCTGTTGTTTATGCATCGTTAAACGCCTAGAAAGAGATGTTGTTGTCTTGCCTATATACTGGGTTTTTTGGAGCTTACAGTCCCCAAGTGGGCATTTGAAGGCATAGACGACGTTAGTCTCTTTTAAAGCGTTCTGTTTCGTGTCTGGAGAGTTTCTCATGAGTAGGCTGGCCGTTTTTCTGGTTTTATAGTAAATCGTCAGTTGTATCCTCTGATTTTTGTCTGTAGGGATAACGTTTCTATTAACAATATCTTTCAGGACCCTTTCCTCTGTTTTATGAGCTGTGGAAAAGAAGTTCCTGTAAAATAGTCTAATAGGGGGTATAGGTGTTGTGTTAGTTGTCTCTTCAGAGCCGAATTAAAAGCAAAGGTCAACAAACTGATCGAAACTGTGAACGCCAAGAAATCCGGACTCCACCTGCCAAAGATCATTGGGGAATATAAACCTGGATATGCGTATGGAAATGTCAAGACGCACAAGCCTGGAAACCCACTTCGGCCAATCATTAGCCAGATACCCACACCCACGTACAGATTGGCAAAGCGACTCAACGGCCTGCTGACTCCTTATGTTCCTTGCGCCTTCAGCCTGAAGTCTCCAAAGGAATTTGTGGACTTACTGCGGGGCGCACGGGCCACAGGGATAAGAGCCTCGTTGGACGTAGAATCGCTGTTTACCAACGTACCTGTGGACGAGACAATCGGAATGATAGCCGACAGAGTGTATCGTGATCCAGCCTGTACTCCTCTTGACATGCCAGAAAGTATTCTGAGGAAACTACTCCAAGCTTGTACTAAAGAGGCACCCTTCTTGAGCCCGGATGGGCATATGTATAAGCAAGTAGATGGGGTCGCTATGGGTTCTCCCCTAGGTGTCCTGTTTGCAAACTTCTACATGGGTACCATCGAGCAAAAAGTCTTAGTCGACATGAACTTGAAACCGGCCATATACTGCAGGTATGTTGACGACATTTTTACACAGGTACCTGATGTCAGACATCTGCAGGAGCTGAAGGAGGCATTTGAGCAGAGTTCCGTGCTGCGTTTCACTTACGAGACGGAAAAGGATGGGAAGCTGCCTTTTCTAGATGTAACAGTCATGGAAAAGGGCGGAGGTTTCCACACTGCAGTCTACACAAAGGAAACAAACATAGGAATGTGCCTAAATGCCAACAGCGACTGCCCTGACAGGTACAAGAGGAGTGTTGTTAACGCATACGTCGACCGTGCTCTCAGCCACAGCTCAGAATGGAAGCAAGTCGACGAAGAACTCTGTAGGGTAAGGCAGGTTCTAGTCAATAACGGCTTCTCCAATGGTTTCATCGAAGACATCATAAGAAGGAAAGTGAAAAGCCATGCAACCTCTGAAGAGACAACTAACACAACACCTATACCCCCTATTAGACTATTTTACAGGAACTTCTTTTCCACAGCTCATAAAACAGAGGAAAGGGTCCTGAAAGATATTGTTAATAGAAACGTTATCCCTACAGACAAAAATCAGAGGATACAACTGACGATTTACTATAAAACCAGAAAAACGGCCAGCCTACTCATGAGAAACTCTCCAGACACGAAACAGAACGCTTTAAAAGAGACTAACGTCGTCTATGCCTTCAAATGCCCACTTGGGGACTGTAAGCTCCAAAAAAACCAGTATATAGGCAAGACAACAACATCTCTTTCTAGGCGTTTAACGATGCATAAACAACAGGGCTCCATTAAGGAACATATAATCTCTTCCCATAACCAAACCATCGCCAGAGAAATCCTAGTAAACAACACAGAAATCATCGATAGATACAGCGATAGCAGGCGGCTTGACGTTTGCGAGGCACTACACATCAAGAAGTCAACACCAGCAATCAACAGCCAATTATTGCACAACTATATTCTACCCACCTCAAGACTCCGCTCCAATATAGAAGCATCAAGAAATATGGACCAATAGGCTTTCTACAAACACTTCTATTCAATATCCATTGTTTCGTGTTCTGTCTTGTGTTGATACTTTTAATACCCTATTAATATCCTCTAATGCCACATCATCCTTCCCACCTCACTCAAATGTAATGCCACATCACCCTTCCCACCTCACTCAAAAGTAGATATAAAATCAGGGAAATGCAAGTTCTAATCAGTTGTGTATTTTGTGAAGTCTTTGAAAATGTAATAAGTTTTACGAAACGCGCCCGTGTCGCGTCAGACTAGAAATAAAAATGAATTTTGGAGAAGTGATTTTTGATTTACCTCCAACAGTGAAGCATAATGTACGAAAGATTGAGAAAATTCGTGTTAGAATTATTAATCTTACTTTTTCGGTCATATTTAATAAAATATATATATATATATATATATATATATATATATATATATATATATATATATATATATATATATATATATATATATATATATATGTCGTACCTAGTAGCCAGAACTCACTTTTCAGCCTACAATGCAAGGCCCGATTTGCCTAATAAGCCAAGTTTTCATGAATTATTATATTTTCTCTAATTTTTTTCTTATGAAATGATAAAGCAACCCATTTCATTATGTAAGATGTCAATTTGTTTTTATTGGAGTTCAAATTAACGTAGATATATGACCGAACCTAACCAACCCTACCTAACCTAACCTAACCTATCTTTATAGGTTAGGTTAGGTTAGGTAGCCGAAAAAGTTAGGTTAGGTTAGGTTAGGTAGGTTAGGTAGTCGAAAAGCAGTTAATTCATGAAAACTTGGCTTATTAGGCAAATCGGGCCTTGCATAGTAGGCTGAGAAGTGAGTTCTGGCTACTAGGTACGACATATATATATATATGTCGTACCTAGTAGCCAGAACGCACTTCTCAGCCTACTATGCAAGGCCCAATTTGCCTAATAAGCCAAGTTTTCATGAATTAATTGTTTTTCGACTACCTAACCTAGCCTAACCTAACTTTTTCGGCTACCTAACCTAACCTAACCAATAGAGATAGGTTAGGTTAGGTTAGGTAGGGTTGGTTAGATTCGGTCATATTTCTACGTTAATTTTAACTCAAATAAAAAAAATTGACCTCATACATAATGAAATGGGTAGCTTTATCATTTCATAAGAAAAAAACTAGAGAAAATATATTAATTCAGGAAAACTTGGCTTATTAGGCAAATCGGGCCTTGCATAGTAGGCCGATAAGTGCATTCTGGCTACTAGGTACGACATATATATATATATATATATATATATATATATATATATATATATATATATATATATATATATATATATATATATATATATATATATATATATATATATTTATACATATATATACATATATATACATATATATACATATATATATATATATATATATATATATATATATATATATATATATATATATATATATATATATATATATATATATATATATATATATATATATATATATATATGAATGAAAACTCACACCCCAGAAGTGACTCGAACCCATACTCCCAGGAGCAACGCAACTGGTAACTACAGGGCGCCTTAATCCACTTGACCATCACGGCCGTCAAAAGGAAGTGATAGCCAAGGCTATTTGAGCCACTTCCCCGACGGCAACTTGGATGGTAATCTTGGGCATAGCATTTCACCAAATCACCTCATTCTTTGAGAATGAGGTGATTTGGTGAAATGCTATGCCCAAGATTACCATCCGAGTTGCCGTCGGGGAAGTGGCTCAAATAGCCTTCGCTATCACTTCCTTTTGACGGCCGTGATGGTCAAGTGGATTAAGGCGCCCTGTAGTTACCAGTTGCGTTGCTCCTGGGAGTATGGGTTCGAGTCACTTCTGGGGTGTGAGTTTTCATTCGCATATAGTCCTGGGGACCATTCAGGCTTGTTCGCATATATATATATATATATATATATATATATATATATATATATATATATATATATATTTATATATATATATATATATATATATATATATATATATATACATATATATATATTTATATATATATATATATATACATATATATATACATATATATATATATATATATATATATATATATATATATATATATATATATATATATGTCGTACCTAGTAGCCAGAACTCACTTCTCAGCCTACTATTCAAGGCCCGATTTGCCTAATAAGCCAAGTTTTCCTGAATTAATATATTTACTATAATTTTTTTCTTATGAAATGATAAAGCAACCCTTTTCTCTATGTATGAGGTCAATTTTTTTTTATTGGAGTTAAAATTAACGTAGATATATGACCGAACCTAACCAACCCTACCTAACCTAACCTAACCTATATTTATAGGTAAGGTTAGGTTAGGTAGCCAAAAAAAGCTAGGTTAGGTTAGGTTAGGTAGGTTAGGTAGACGAAAAAACATTAATTCATGAAAACTTGGCTTATTAGGCAAATCGGGCCTTGAATAGTAGGCTGAGAAGTGCGTTCTGGCTATTAGGTACGACATATATATATATATATATATATATATATATATATATATATATATATATATATATATATATATATATATATATATATATATATATATATATATATATTAAATATGACCGAGAAAGTAAGATTAATAATTCTAACACGAATTTTCTCTATCTTTCTTATGTTTCTTTTCGCTGTTGATGGTAATTAAAAAATCAATTCTCCAAAATTCATTTTTATTTCTAGTCTGACGCGACACTTAAATGCGTTTCGTAATAACTTAATACATTTTCAAAGACTTTTAGTTTACACACACACAATTATTACCTGCAAACACTAAACAGAGTTCTTACTGTGCTATGATTTAAACAGCTTTCATTTTTAATTTTATACCCACATTTTGGGTGAGGTGATATGTTACAAAAGTTTTGGATGAGGTGAACAAAACTTTCAACACAGGATAGATCACGAAACAATGGATATTGAAGTTAAGAATGGAAGTAATTGCAGAAACCCTATTGGCCCATATTTCTTGATGCTTCTATATTGGAGCGGAGTCTTGAAGGGGGTAGAATATAGATGTGCATTAATTGGCTGTTGATTGCTGGTGTTGACTTCTTGATGTGTAGTGCCTCGCAGATGTCAAGCCGCCTGCTATCGCTGTATCTATCGATGATTTCTGTGTTGTTTGCTAAGATTTCTCTGGTGATGGTTTGGTTGTGGGAAGAGATTATATGTTCTTTAATGGAGCCCTGTTGCTTATGCATCGTTAATCGCCTGGAAAGAGATGTTGTTGTCTTGCCTATATCCTGAGTTTTTTGAGGCTTACAGTCCCCAAGAGGGCATTTGAAGGCATAGACGACGTTGGTCTCTTTTAAAGCGTTCTTCTTTGTGTCTGGGGAGTTTTTCATGAGTAGGCTGGCCGTTTTTTTGGTTTTATAGTAAATCGTCAATTGTATCTTCTGATTTTTGTCTGTAGGGATAACGTTTCTATTAACAATATCTTTCAGGACCCTTTCCTCCGTTTTATGAGCTGTGGAAAAGAAGTTCCTGTAAAATAGTCTAATAGGGGGTATAGGTGTTGTGTTAGTTGTTTCTTCAGAGGTTGCATGGCGTTTCACTTTCCTTCTAATGATGTCTTCAACGAAACCATTGGAGAAGCCGTTGTTGACTAGGGCCTGCCTTACCCTACAGAGTTCTTCGTCAACTTGCTTCCATCCTGAGCTGTGGCTGAGAGCACGGTCGACATAAGCGTTAACGACACTCCTCTTGTACCTGTCTGGGCAGTCACTGTTGGCATTGAGGCACATTCCTATGTTTATTTCCTTAGTGTAGACTGCAGTGTGGAAACCTCCGCTCCTTTCCATGACTGTTACATCTAGAAAGGGCAGCGTCCCATCCTTCTCCATCTCGTAAGTGAAACGCAATACAGAATTCCGCTCAAATGCCTCCTTCAGCTCCTGCAGATGTCTGACATCAGGTACATGTGTAAAAATGTCGCCAACATACCTGCAGTATAAGGCCGATTCAAGTTCATGTCGACTAAGACTTTTTGCTCGATGGTACCCATGTAGAAGTTCGCAAACAGGACACCTAGGGGAGAACCCATGGTGACCCCATCTACTTGCTTATACATGTGCCCATCCGAGCTCAAGAGTGCCTGGGTGCTGCAACCACACAACACGACATTGCTCGCCTCACAGCAGTAGCAGCACCACATGCAGGGGATTTCCTGTTAGCAACCCCAATGTCGGCAACTGGCACGCGTCTCACACCACACGCCCTCTGAATTGCTGTGGCCCTCCGCCTTGCTGCCCCAATCCACACCAGATATAGGTGTATTTGCGGCGAGGTGGTGGCTGACAGGTACGGCCACCAATGCCTACTCTGCCAAAGCACAGGGGGATGGCACTCGAGGCACAATGAAGTTAACGACATCATCAAGAGGAGCCTCACCACAGCTGGATGCCCAGCTGAAAGAGAGCCCCGTTACCTAACGCCCCGAAACTCTGATGCTCTTATTGGTCGCCTGGATGGTATCACAGTGAACCCCTGGAAGAATGGCAAGCAGTTGGTATGGGACTACACGTGCGTATCAACCCTGGCTAACACCTACATTAACCTCAGTGTTGCACAACCAGGAGGCACTGCCACCCACAGGGAAGCAGCCAAATCCCGTAAGTATTGAGAACTGGATCACCACTACAATTTTGTCCCCATTGCTTCTGAGACACTCGTCGCCTGGGGTAAAAGTGCTACCAGTTTTTTGAAGGAACTGGGTTCTAGGCTCGTTGAAACAACAAGGGACCCAAGAGCTGCAAGCTTTCTTTTCCAGCGCCTCAGTGTGGCGATACAGAGGGGAAATGCGCACTGCATCCAGGGTTCCTGCCCGCCATCTGAGGAGCTGGAGGAACTCGACAACCTATGATAACCATCTTTGTAACCCATATGTAACTCCTTTTTTGTAACAACGTTCAAATAAAGTAAATATATATGTGTACATACAAAAGAATGGGGGTGGCAGGAGAAGATAATATTAGTGTTCAGTGAGAAACCACAAGGTCTCCTCTGAATACTTTTTATTTTCTTCTCCGAGGCTATGGGTCCCCACATTGGCACCAGAGGTGGTACCCTCACAAACTTTTTATATATATTAGTATATTTTGGTAACAGTCTTTCCTGTAGACATATATTATTAAATATGACCGAAAAAGTAAGATTAATAATTCTAACACGAATTTTCTCAATCTTTAATACATTTCTTTTCACTGATGGTGGTAATTCAAAAATCAATTCTCCAAAATTCATTTTTATTTCTAGTCAGACGCGACACTTGAGCGCGTTTCATAAAACTTATTACATTTTCAAAGACTTTAGTTAACACATTCCCAACTGAATAGAACTTACACATCTCCGATTTGTTTATATCTACTTTTGAGTGAGGTGGATGGGGTGAGGTGATATTTAATAAGGTATTAATTTCATCAACACAAGACAGAACACGAAACAATGGGTATTGAATAGAAGTGATTGTAGAAAGCCTATTGTTCCATATTTCTTGATGCTTCTATATTGGAGCGGAGTCTTGAGGTGGGTAGAATATAGTTGTGATGAAAATTGGGAACATCAAGTGATCTGAAATTCCTATCACTGTAATATAAGAAAACAGTTCAAAAATGAAATGCAAATATGAAACAATATAAAAATATACAACTCTCACGAATTGAATGGTCTGGAAAAACAACACAGCTCAATTCCAACACAATTCATACAAAATAATTAAAATCAAAATGAAAATAAATCAAAATCTATGAAAATTCAATTTATCAATGCAATTGGAGTTGCTCCTGAGCTACCGTGCAGTGAGGACGTGTCGCCTGCTTGCTGATACGGTGGTTTGAGTCGGTTCTCACTACGTGAAGAGAGCCATGGGGAAGGCTCAGCGCAAGAGGGAATGGACGCAGCTTTCGGACGAGGAGGGACGGTGGACCGTTGTGCAGCAGGCCCCAAAGAAAACTGCTATCGAGGCTTTACCACTTGCTTCTACCAGCAAGTCAGCGGACGTAATGGACCTGGAGAGGACAGCGTCAGTCACACACCAGCCAGTGTCAGTCAATGCTTCTCTGTCCGCAACGCTGCCGCGGGACGGCAGTATGAGTCAGGAGAGGACACCACCGGTTTCACGTCAGCCGGTGTCGGCCATTGTTCCTCTTTCCACAGCCCAGCCGCAGGACAGCAGTATGGGACAGGGGAGGACACCACCAGTCTCACACCAGACATCGCCAGCCTCTGCACTTCTTCCAAAATTCAAGATCATGCAGACCGACCACTTTCCTACAGCATATGGGGTTGTAACGGCGATGGAAAAAGAACAGCCAGAGCTCAAACTTTCCATTACAGTCAACCTGAAGGGAGAAATAATACTGACACCTCAAGACCAACAGACTGCACATTACTTAGAGAAGGTAAGAGTCCTGCAGGGGAAACCTGTGTGCTTGGTAAAGCTGGACCCTTCAGAACAACGCACACGAGTCGTGCTTTTGGGATACCCAATCGACTTTCCCCTGGATCCAGTGCTAGAACACAAGCAAGTCCTGAGTGCGGAACGTTGCCACACAAAAGTAGACAAGGCAGTGACGCGTCAGGTTCTGGTGACCATCATGGGACATGTGCCGGAAACTTTCGGTCTTGGAAATTGGGGGACTTACCGACAGAGGCCATACGTCCCGGAACCCCTACGCTGCTTCAGGTGTCAGAAATACGGCCACCATCAGTCACGCTGCACAGGACAGGAGAGGTGCGGAGTGTGCAGCCTGAGACATCCCACCAAAGACTGTATTGCCAAGCACAAGGCAAACCAGACCACAACAGCCAAATGTCCAAATTGTGGAGGCAACCATCATGCCTGGAGCACAACCTGCTCTGCACGGAAACAAAAAGTGCAGACAGCTCAGGCCAGGATCAACACACTGCCCAGCGGTACATCCACCAACACCACCGTCTGGAACACTCGTGCACAGCCACAACAGCCACCCGCTCTCACAGCAAAATTTCCCGAATCTGTCAATTCCGAATCAGACATTACACGAAAGTGTTGCAGAAGTCCAGCAATTGCAAAAGAGCAGAAAACACTTACTTTCGGAATCTCCTCACCAGCTATACAGTTTTACCGAGGTCCAGCTGAAAACCATCGTGAAGATCATGGCAGAGACCATTATCAATTGCCTACAGATGACGCAGAACGCCTCACAACAACAGACTCAAGACATCACTTGTGTGATAATGGACAAGATCGTGCAGCAGACCACAGTTACACGAGAAATAGACAGTCTCCGACAGGATGGAGCACGAGAGGACAAACGCCGCAACTTGGACATACTGACTACCGACAACAGTCGGATAGTCAAGACTCCGGAACATCAACATTCACAAACGCAACTGCAAGAAGCAGTGACCACCCACGATCAACAGAATCTTCCAACACAGGAGACAGACAACAACAGCCAATGCAGTCTGATATGCAGCAACGCCAACAAAGACGTATTGAACAGCAGAGATGCACAGGTTCCGCCAACACAAGAAACGGCCACGAGCAATCAATGCAGTCCGACTTGCAGCAATACCAACAACAAAGTGATGGACCACAGTTCTGCACAGATTCCAACAATGCCGGGGTTGACCACGGACAATCAATGCAGTCCGACCTGCAGCACTTCCAACAACATAGCGATGGACCACAGTTATGCACAGCTTCCAACAACGTCGGGGATGACCACGAACTATCATTGCAGTCCGATTTACAGCGACACGACTTGCGAGGCGGAGAATATAGAGGTCGATTCCGAGGAGGAGAACTAGTAGAACAAGCAACACCACCCGAACCCGTCGTCTGGCCATTACGAATTCTGCAGTGGAACATACAAGGCCTTGGAAATAAAAAAACACACACTTCAGGAGGCTGCAATCAGCACGAAAGCAGATATCATCGTTTTGGAAGAAAATCTTTTCCCAGCCACGAAATCCTTCAGATTAGCTGGATATCAGCACTATGTTCTACCGTATGAGCAGGGGAGACTAAGAGGATTAATGACCCTAGTCAGAAACACCATACCCAGCAAGAAAATAGACTCAGTTTCATGTGGGGATGGAGTAGAGGTATTAGCAGTTACAGTGAATATGGCTAATTTTGAGCTCCTCATATACAACGTCTACAAGCCCCCTAGACGTAAACTAGAAGCAGAGGCAGTGCTTGCCTTGGCCACGCAGGAAAATTTAATTATTGCTGGAGATTTTAATGCTCATCATCCAGAGTTAGGTGCAACTGGGCCAGCCAATGCAGATGGGCGCCATTTAGCTGCAGCTCTGCGAGAAGTACCTGAGATTACACTTCTCAACACTGGGGAACCCACTCACATTCCAGGAGGGTCCCTTGATCTTACATTCATCTCCACAGCACTCCAGCAACAGGCGAAGTGGGAAGTAGACCCGGTGATCACCAGTGACCACTATGCTACTGTCACGACACTAAACCTGGCACGACCTCCTACACCTCCTGCGCAGCCTCGGTGGAATTTAGGAAAGGCCAATTGGAATGTATACCAGGAAGAACTTGAAAAATGGTATGCAACGTACACGCCACCTGAGGATTTGAACATGCACGAGACCAATCTGCAGGAAGCCGTTGCAGCTGCTGCGAACACAGCTATTCCAATCATTATCACAGGTAATACGAAACGAAAGAACTATTGGTTCTATAGTAATGAAGTTAAAGAACAGAACCACAGAGTCAACATCTTCAGAAAACATCTAAAGAGAAACCCCACACCAGAAGGATGAACTCTGCTACGAGCGGTGATATCTGAAGCAAGGCGAGTTTCTAGAGAAGTAAAGGAGGCAAGATGGTTTGAGTGGTGTCAAACTCTAAATGAACATAGTAGTCTTGGCAAGATATGGGGTCAGATTAAAACTATATCAGGTCGACCAGCCCGGTCACAGGCATGTATTCAACCATTGCAGGAGGCTGAGAGACTTGCTCTCCAATTTGCAGAAAGAACAGCTTCATATCAGCTTCCTGCAATGGTCCGAAGGCAGCAAGAACACTTAAAACAAGAGAGGATGACAGTCATTCATGAGGGCATAGCTATAAATAACGAATGTGACTGTCCCTTCACCGAACAGGAACTAAGCAGAGCCAAAAAAGGTGGTAAGGACACTGCACCAGGTGCTGATAACATTACATACTCAATGATCGCACATGCAGGTCCTGCTGGAAACCGGGGGATATTGGACGTCATCAATGCGTCTTGGCAGCAAGGCAAACTACCGCCCTCTTGGAAGAAAGCAGACCTCATACCGATTCCTAAGCCGAATGAACCTGGCAATTACAGACCCATTTCATTAACATCATGCGTTAGTAAAACTGCAGAACGGATGGTCTTAAATAGGCTACTGTGGAAGACTGGAGACCTTCATAAACACATATTTGGCTTCACTAGAGGAGTAGGTACTGCAAACTGCATAGCAACATTACTAGGAACAGTTAACTCGGGTCCAGCTATAGTGGTCTTCCTTGATCTGGAAAAAGCGTTTGAACTTGCAAGCCCGCCAGCAATACTACACACCTTAGTTAAAAAAGGTGTGAGGGGGAAAATGCTAGCATGGATTCAAGATTACCTAAGTCACAGGTATGCCAGAGTAAAGTTGCAAGGACAAGTGTCGGACTACCACTTGCACGAGAGTGGGACTCCACAAGGAGGAGTCCTCAGTCCTAGTCCTTTTAACATCCTTATGGAAAACCTTGTTACCATGTCCTTTCCAGAAGGGGTTACATTGCTAAGCTATGCTGATGATCTAGCATTAGTCGTTACGGGTCCTTCACTTCTAAATAAAGCTCAAGGTGCTTTAGATCAAGTGACATCTGAATGCAGTGTTTTAGGGCTAAAAATATCTGCACAGAAGTCTAAGGCGATGAGACTAGGTGGCAAGGCTCCAGACAGGCACCTACGCATTCAGGACATTAACCTTCAGTGGGTTCCACAATATCGATATCTCGGAGTGTGGATTGATTTTAAAATGACATTCAATAAGCAAATTCAATATCTAAAGGAGAAAGCAAAGTCACGAATAAACATAATGAGAGCAATCACAGGGCCTCGTCTAGGAGCAGGACACAAAGTGTTGAGAATGTTTTACATACACGCCGTTCGTTCCCTGGTTGATTATGCAGCACCTGCCTTACTCACTCTTTCTCCTGGTCAGTGGGCAAACGTCGAGGTTCTTCAAAATGATGTATTGCGAGTCGTAACAGGTGCTCCCAGATGGACTAAAATCCTGAACCTAAGACTAGAGATAAAGCTAACGTCGATTGAAATAAGGGTAAAGGGGATTGCTGCGTGCATGCTGACCAAGATATTGACTAGACCTAGAATCAGTTCACTTAAAGATATGATCACTGGAGCACTAACTCTGGACAGAAGAGCCTCCAATGGCAACAGGTGGACCCATTGTGCGATAAACGCCATTGATACATTCGATATGGCAAACACAGTCACTGAGAGGGGTGTCGACGACATACATGCAGACTTTGTTATACAAGCCCCTTGGGAATCTCTGCCAGCAGACTTTCAGATTATGGCTCTTGACGGAAAGAAGAAACAAGTCCTCATCTGCTACGTCACATTGCACAGATGCATATAGAAGCGAACATGGCATCCGACAGCTTCACTTACTTCACGGATGGGTCAGTAGACCAGCAGGGACATGAAACCGGAGCTGCAGTTAAAGCAGGAAACTCTGTATATAGTTGGAGGCTCTCAAATGGGTGTTCGACTTTACAGACCGAGATGCTAGCCATTCAAAAGGCTTTGGAACATGCTCTTGCTGATCACCGACAACATGTTATCATCCATACAGATTCGAGAACCGCCATTGAAACCTTGCAACTGGAACACATATGTGATAACATCCATCTGATCACCAATGTCTTATCATTCATGCACACACTCAAACGACAAGGCCGACGGGTGCTTATCAACTGGGTGCCAAGTCATGTGGGACTATTAGGTAATGACATTGAAGACGAAGCTGCAAAACTTGCTACTAAGAGGAGGAATGTAGACATTTACATACCACAGAGTCTCTCCCAGATGAAGAAAGTGATTCGAAACAGAGCAATGCGAAAGATGTACAGTGACCACAACACAGCAGTTGCAACATCAGGATCTGCGGGTTGGTACAAGAATTCAACCAACTACGAACCACTTAGTTTGATGAACGGGGCCAGTAGAACAACAGAAGTGCACTTACATCGCATCAGGCTTGGATACCCTTGTGCATGGAAATAGGCTTACAGGTTCCGGAAGGTGAGAGGAAATGTCAACACTGTGGAGAAATGCCCGACAGACCACTGGAACATTATCTAACACAGTGCACAGTTACAAACCCGTTAAGATTTCACCTTCGATTCACCAGAGCAGAGGAAGTTGTTAAACACATTTGGCAAAATCTTACTGAAGCGACCATACGGGTCATACATACTCATCCTCCGCCCAGGTAAACCAGAAACGAGCATCACTTAGTGGGCCAGCCAGAGGCTTAGGGCCCGCGCAGGATTATCCCTGCTAAAAAGAAAAAAAAAAAAAAAAATCAATGCAATCAGAAACATTGAAATGGAATTGTAACATATCAAGTATAACATGTGTGTTGCTCTTACATCCAACAGATGGCGCTGTTCATCAAGGAAAGCATAGTTTTACCTGTCACAGGTGTGGCATCTATACTTATACTTACGAAATGGACGGTATGGTAAACAACACAGCTCAATTCCAACACAATGTCACACAAAATAATTCACTAAAAAATAAAATAAATCGAAATCTATGAAAATAAAATTTATCAATGCAATCGGAAGTATTGAAATGGAATTCGTGATATATTTAATATAGCGTGCATGTTGCCATTATGTGCAACAGATGGCGCTGTTTTTCAAAAACGCATGTTTTTTACATGTCACAGGGGGTGGCATCAATATAGTAGGTACATAAAAACATGCTCCTATTCGAATGCAACGTTGTGTCAAAATTTCAAAGCAATTGGTGAAGAACTTTCTGAGATTACAGCGTGTGTTGCCCTTACGTCCAACAGATGGCGCTGTTTTTCAAAAATAGTATGTTTTTTCCTGTCACAGGTGAGGCATGTATATAGTAGATATATAAATATCCGCGCCTATTCGAATGCAACGTTGTGTCAAAATTTCAAAGCAATCAGTAAAGATGTTTCGAAGATTTCCCTCACATGAAAAACACATAGAAAACACAGTTTTTCAGGAAAAGCCTTTTCTTTACCGTCACAGACGTGGCATCTATATAATATGTATATAAAACCTGCTCGGATGCGAATGGAACGTTGTGTGAAAATTTCAAAGCAATCGGTGAAGTACTTTCGGAGATTAGCGATTTTGAACAAACGAACATTCCCATTTTTATTTATATAGACTATCTGTACCCGGCCACACGTTGCTGTGGCTCAGCAACGCGTGTGCGTTGCTGAGCCACAGTAGCCTTCCCTGTCCCCCAGTCCTCCCCAGCATTGCCCCCCTCTCCCATCTCCTTGTCCACTCAACCTTTCCCTACTACCCTGTCCCCTCGTCCTTCCCACCATTCCCCCCCTCCCCCGTCCCTCTGTCCTCCCAACCATCCCCCACTCCAGCGTCCCCTCGTTCTCCCAATCATTCCTCACTCCACTGTCCCCTCATCCCCACCATCCCCAACTCTACAATCCTTTCCACCATTTCCCCCTGCCCCATTTCTCTCGTCCTCCCAACCATTCCTCCCTCCCCTTTTCCCTCGCCTTTCCATCCATTTTCCACTCCTCCGTTCCCTCGTCCTCCCTAACATTCCCCCCTCCCCAATCCCCTTATCCTCTCAACCATCTCCCACTTCCCCGTTACCTCGTCCTCCCTACCATCTCCCCCACCCCCTCCCCCATTTTACCGGCTTCCCCACCATCCTCCACTCTCCTGTTCTCTTGTCCTCACCACCATTCTCCATTCCCCTGTCTCCTCATCCCCAACTCCCACGTCCCTTTATCCTTACACACCATTACCCCCTCCCATGTCCCCTCTTCCTCCCCACTATCCCCCACTCCCGTCCTCTCGTCCTCCCTACCATTCCCACTCCTCCGTCCAATGTGTTCCCAAATGATCTGATGTTCCCATCACTGAAATATAAGAAAAACAGTTAAAAAAAATGAAAAATTGAAAAAATACAAAATAAACTATTCTCACAAAATGAACAGTATGGTAAACAACCCAAGTTAATTCCAATGCAATGTCACAGAAAATAGTTAAATAAAAATGAAAATAAATCAAAATCAATTAAAATTAAATTTATCAATGAAATCAGAAACCTTGAAATGGTATCGTAACATATTTAGTACAACGTGTGTTGCTCTTACATGCAACAGATGGCACTGTTTTTCAAAATAGCATGTTTTTGCCTGTCATAGGTATGGCATCTATACTTAAACTCATGAAATGAATGGTATGGGAAACAACACAGCTCAATTCCAATGCAATGTCACACAAAATAATTAAATCAAAATATAAATAAAAAAGAATCTATGAAAATTCCATTTGTCAATGCAATCGGATACATTGAAGTGGATTTAGTATAGCATGTGATGCTCTTACGTGCAACAGGTGGCGCTGTTCCTTAAAAAAAGAATGTTTTTAAGTGTCACAGGTGTGTCATTTATATTGTAGTATATAACAACAGGCGCGTATTTGAATGGAATGTTGTGTCAAAATTTCAAAGCAATTGGTAAAGAACTTTTGGAGATTACAGCATGTGTTGCTCTTACGTCCAACAGATGGCGCTGTTTTTCAAAAAAATCATGTTTTTTTCCTGTCACAGGTAAGACATGTATATAGTAGGTATATAAAAACACTCGCCTATTCGAATGGAACCTTGTGTCAAAATTTCAATGCAATCGTAGAGTTTCAAAGATTTCCCTCACATGAAAAAAACATGAAAAACACAGTTTTTCAAACAAAGCATGTAACGCTTTTCCCATCACAGACGTGTCATCTATACAGCATGTATATAAAACCCCGCTCGGATGCGAATGGAAGGTTATGTGAAAATTTCAAAGCAATCGGTGAAGAACTTTTGGAGATTAGCGGTTATGAACAAACGAACATTTCCATTTTTATTTATATAGATATTTATAGTAAGTATATATTTATATATATGTATACGGCATTTATATATAAGTATACTTATTCTTATGAAATGAAAGGTATGATAAACAACACAGCTCAATTCCAACACAATGTCAAACAAAATAATTCAATACAAATTAAAATAATCGAAATCAATGAATATTAAATTTATCAATGTAATCGGAAACATTGAAATTAAATTCGTAACATATTTAGTATTGCAAGTGTGTTGCTATTACGTGCAACAGATGGCACTGTTTTGAAAAAAACATGTTATATCTGTCACAGGTGTGTCATCAATATAGTAGGTATATAAAAACGTGTATATTCGAATGGAACGTTGTGTTAGAATTTCAAAGCAATCGTTGAAGAACTTTCGGAGATTACAGCATGTGTTGCTATTACGTCCAACAGATGCCGCTCATTTTAAAAAAAACATGTTTTTTTTCCTGTCACAGGTAAGGCATGTATATAGTAGGTATATAAAAAATACGTGCCTATTCGAATGCAACGTTGTGTCAAAATTTCATAGCAATCGGTAAAGTAGTTTCGAAGATTTCCCTCACATGAAAAACACATGAAGAAACACAGTTTTTCAAAAAAAGCATGTTTTTTTCCGTCACAGACGTGATATCTATATAATATGTATATAAAAACCTGCTCGAATGCGAATGGAACGTTGTGTGAAAATTTCAAAGCAATCGGTGAAGAACTTTCGGAATTAGCGATTTTGAAAAAACGAACATTTCCATTTGTATTTATATAGACATATATTTTTTGTAATTTTAATTATGAGGCAATACAAAGGCGTCTCTTCGTCGCCATTACCATATAAGGGAATTGCGTGAGGTTCTGTGGTGTGCGCATTGTTCCCAGTTTAGCGTACTGTTGTACCTTGTATTTTATTTATGTTTAATGATGATTCTCATTCCTGTATTATTTTCTATGTAATGTACATTAATACAGCTTTAGATTCAGACGTGTTTTGGAGTGAGTAGGTCAGGATTTCCTAGTGACAGAGAGAAGTCGTCTGTCAAGTTAAGGGCACTGTGTGGAAGCTTGGCTTGCTAGCGTGGGAAAGAGTTAGCAGTTGTGGGGTGCTGGTATAGGTCTGATGTGTTTTCCCAGGTTCAGAGATAAGTCTGCATGCCTTTCTGTTTTATGTTCATTGTGTTGCTTAATTAATCTGGTGAGATAACTATCCATGTATTATACCATTAATCTAAGTGTGTGCCATTAGTGATTTTGTGCTTATAAGAATTTATTGGATTCATCCTTATGTGATTGTAATTATACGTGTAGGGCTTTTGTCGCCCCCCTTCAACCCCCACCGCTATGAATTCATTGATGTAATTATTAAGACGGTTTATCTTATCCCTAGACATTTTTTTCTAATCTTGTGAGGCCATCTATTTGACTTGTTTACCACTGTATAGTAACATGAACCGAACTGGTACTGGCGGCGGATTGTAACAGATATCGTGCCCACAACGTTACCCAGTGTCCCTCACAGACTCCCGCTACTCCAAGGTGGAGGAGCATCATTGTTTCGATTAAAATCGTTTCAAAGAGTTATGGATATCATTAATCATTATATTTACTATAACTTTGCTTTTAATAGTATTTTAATTTGAATATCTTATTTCCTCGTAAGGACTTGAGTGTAATAGCAAACTTCCGGGTAATATTAATAATATTCCATACTTCATCTGCCTGAAAGTGTTCACCAAATTAATTGGGAGCATTTATCTTCAATCACCAGATGTAAGGACAGTGTACATATAAATATATTTTGAATGTGTTTTAATACAAATTAAACATGTATCTTGAGGTTATCTTGAGATGATTTCGGGGCTTTTTAGTGTCCCCGCGGCCCGGTCCTCGACCAGGCCTCCACCCCCAGGAAGCAGCCCGTGACAGCTGACTAACACCCAGGTACCTATTTTACTGCTAGGTAACAGGGGCATAGGGTGAAAGAAACTCTGCCCAATGTTTCTCGCCGGCGCCTGGGATCGAACCCAGGACCACAGGATCAGAAGCCCAGCGTGCTGTCCACTTGGCCGACCGGATCACTGTAGCACGAATATTAATAACGGATTGAACTCTCTTCGTTAATTTGTAATTATTTTATAAAAATTTTCGATACCTTATCCATGATAATCTCCTAGACTATGTTCCTTCACCATAGCTGTGTCATCCTGGAAGACCTAGATTAACGGAGTCATTGAACATTAAAGGGGATCGTTCTGTCTTAAATATAAGCGACTCTTCTGAAGAACGTTAC
Organism: Procambarus clarkii; assembly: GCF_040958095.1. Classification (NCBI taxonomy): domain Eukaryota; kingdom Metazoa; phylum Arthropoda; class Malacostraca; order Decapoda; family Cambaridae; genus Procambarus; species Procambarus clarkii. The sequence goes on along the minus strand of NC_091164.1, from coordinate 25,954,263 downwards.
ATATAAGCTTCCGCATTTTAATATCTAGTCGATTGCATTTTTTATTTTTTCGTTTTTATTTATATTAAAATTTATGTGGATTAGAAATTAACTCCATTGTATTGTTAGGAGTTGTCAAGAATTATTTGTATTCCTTTTGATAATTCTTTTTATTTCTATTTTATTTGATCTGTCTGTATCATTTAATGATTATTATCTTCAATACGACAATACGAGCTTGTATGTCGTTCTTCAAGGTATGTATACAGAGATGTATTCTCCACTTATCCCTCGACACACTCTGAGAAGTTCTTGTGGTCCTTGTCTTGCATCAGGACCAGAGTGTAGTAGCCGGATCGTCACTAACTGGTGTTACGGCCTTAAAAACCCTGATGCAGTTAAGAGGCCTTAAGTCCAAGACCAAGCAAATGTTTGTCGTTGTTGTCGTGGATGTACACTGAGAGGTGCATTAATCTTCTCAGCGTAAATACACAGAGGCAACTTTAAACCTGAACAAAGTTCGGAACTTGTATGCTTACTGACTCGTCAACAAGTTTGTGGTATTTTTCTGTTTTGTACATTAAAATGTTGTCATAACCTTCTCTTGGCGTTTTCAAGATTATTTTCTTTTAATTTTTTAATGTTTGTCAAATTGAAACTATTTTAACTTGACAATAAAAAAAAGTTTATCTCTTTATTATTTCGTTTTATTCAGATCTGACGAGGAAAATACAATGTTTAATAACGTAAAGAGGCGACGAAACAAATGTATTCTTGCACGACATGTTTCCCATTACCCTGATACACAAGCAGGAGAGCACGTTCCTCATCAGTGGAAAGTTTCCCGCAGACTTTCTGAGGGCTCGGGTGAGGAAAATACGAGACATCGTACTTATGGTATGGTCCTATTAGCATGAGCCTCACTTTCTCCTGTTAGCTTTATACGACAACACCCGAGTTATGTTTACACTCCAACGGCTGAAGTGTATGGAGAGTGAAGGCATAGTTTATGAGGATATGCTGCAGGGGGAGAGTGGTGGTGAAGAGTATGGTTGTCACTGCTGCAGGGGGTGAGTGGTGGTGAAGGGTATGGTTGTCACTGCTGCAGGGGTGAGTGGTGTTGAGGGGGTATGGTTGTCACTGCTGCAGGGGAGAGTGGTGGTGAGGGGGAATGGCTGTCACTGCTGCAGGGGAGAGTGGTGGTGAAGGGTATGGTTGTCACTGCTGCAGGGGGTGAGTGGTGGTGAAGGTATGGTTGTCACTGCTGCAGGGGGTCAGTGGTGTTGAGGGGGTATGGTTGTCACTGCTGCGGGGGTGAGTGGTGGTGAAGGGTATGGTTGTCACTGCTGCAGGGGTGAGTGGTGGTGAAGGGTATGGGTGTCACTGCTGCAGGGGGTGAGTGGTGGTGAAGGGTATGGTTGTCACTGCTGCAGGGGGTGAGTGGTGGTGAAGGGTATGGTTGTCAATGCTGCAGGGGGAGAGTGGTGGTGAAGGGTATGGTTGTCACTGCTGCAGGGGGTGAGTGGTGGTGAAGGGTATGGTTGTCACTGCTGCAGGGGGTGAGTGGTGGTGAAGGGTATGGTTGTCACTGCTGCAGGGGTGAGTGGTGGTGAAGGGTATGGCTGTCACTGCTGCAGGGGAGAGTGGTGGTGAAGGTATGGTTGTCACTGCTGCAGGGGGTGAGTGGTGGTGAGGGGGTATGGTTGTCACTGCTGCAGGGGGTGAGTGGTGGTGAGGGGGTATGGTTGTCACTGCTGCAGGGGAGAGTGGTGGTGAAGGTATGGTTGTCACTGCTGCAGGGGGAGAGTGGTGGTGAGGGGGTATGGCTGTCACTGCTGCAGGGGAGAGTGGTGGTGAAGGTATGGCTGTCACTGCTGCAGGGGGTGACTGCTAGGGGGAGTGGTGGTGAAGGGTATGGCTGTCACTGCTGCAGGGGGAGAGTGGTGGTGAAGGTATGGCTGTCACTGCTGCAGGGGAGGTGGTGGTGAAGGTATGGTTGTCACTGCTGCAGGGGGAGTGGTGGTGAGGGTATGGTTGTCACTGCTGCAGGGGTGAGTGGTGGTGAAGGTATGGTTGTCACTGCTGCAGGGGTGAGTGGTGGTGAGGGTATGGTTGTCACTGCTGCAGGGGGAGAGTGGTGGTGAGGTATGGTTGTCATTGCTGCAGGGGGTGAGTGGTGGTGAAGGTATGGTTGTCACTGCTGCAGGGGGTGTGGTGGTGAAGGGTATGGCTGTCACTGCTGCAGGGGAGAGTGGTGGTGAAGGTATGGTTGTCACTGCTGCAAGGGGTGAGTGGTGGTGAAGGTATGGTTGTCACTGCTGCAGGGGTGAGTGGTGGTGAAAGTATGGTTGTCACTGCTGCAGGGGTGAGTGGTGTGAAGGTATGGTTGTCACTGCTGCAAGGGAGAGTGGTGGTGAAGGTATGGTTGTCATTGCTGCAGGGGGTGAGTGGTGGTGAAGTATGGTTGTCACTGCTGCAGGGGTGAGTGGTGGTGAAGGTATGGTTGTCACTGTTGCAGGGGGTGAGTGGTGGTGAAGGTATGGTTGTCACTGCTGCAGGGGTGAGTGGTGGTGAAGGGTATGGTTGTCACTGCTGCAGG
>NC_091164.1:25859919-25951185 GCF_040958095.1 Procambarus clarkii | reverse complement strand
CGGAACTGCCAGGAACTCTTCCCAGATGTCAAGACTGTCCACACCTCAGTGAAGGTACACTACCGAAGGTCACATTGTTCTCACCCAACTGAATGTAGTTTTGCCTCTACATAAATACTTTTGACATGGAGACACATCAAGATGAGAGTTGACTTTATATATATAGGAAACATTTTTATTAATAAAGTCAACTGTCATCTTGGTGTTTCTCTACACTGTGGTCAGTGTAGAGAAACACCATTACTTATATTGTGAAATTATTTTACTCAGAGCCTGATGCTTCATTATAGTCCAGTTACTCAGTGCCTGATGCCTCATTATAGTCTTGTTACTTTACTCAGTGCCTGATGCTTCATTATAGTCCAGGTTCCACCATTAATGTTTGTGTTGGTAATGACAGGTGCAGGAGACCATCAGGGAGGCCCTGGAGATGATGACCACAGAGACAGATGCCACAGCTGACCCTGTACACCTGGAGACTCAGCCTCCACCATTAATGTTTGTGTTGGTAATGACAGGTGCAGGAGACCATCAGGGAGGCCCTGGAGATGATGACCACAGAGACAGGTGCCACAGCTGACCCGTACACCTGGGAGACTCAGCCTCCAGCATCATGAATAAAGTTCAGGAAATCACTGGAGAGATCCCCCAGACGCAATTGACAGTAAGTTTTTTATTTTCTCTCATAGGTCATGTCACAAGATATTGAGCTGCATTTTGTGGAGAGGAAGCCTGTTCTTAGGTTTATCGAGGTTCCCCAAGGGCAACTACTGACTTCCCTTAATCTACAATTTACAATAGTTTCCTACCCCTGGGATAAATATTTACTGGTAGGTGAACAGACCCAACAGGTGAAAGAAAACATGTGAACCATTTCTGTCCTGCTTGGTGATTGAACCTGTGATCCTCTATTGAACCCGGGATCCTGGCCCCCTCACAGAGGCGCAGAGAGCGGGTGACACTCCACCAACCTACCGGGAAAGCATTCAAGAAGATAGTGAACCAAAACAGACCACTGCTGGGTTCGAAAAGACTGAAGCCTTGAAACTGCCAACAAACTCCCAGACAATGCCAGCATCAACCTCCCTGCCAGTAAAAGGGGGCTGGAGCTACAGGTCCCACACCAACCCCCCCTGCCAGTAGAGGGGGGGGGCTGCCCAGCAAACAATTTTTAGGTTGCCACAACATATCTGGAAAGTATTTGAAAGTATTGGAAACGTTTGTTTTATCGTATCAGATACGATATTGTGTGTGGACTTAAATAGGTTTCCAAAACTTATAACCAAGACATATGTATCTAACACTAATTTGAGATGTTGTGGCAACTTTACACTCCTAACATGAGTCATTCATAATCCATTCATATACCAATATGAATCTCTTATGAAAGGTTTGAGCCAATAATCTGAACCCTTTTTACATCTTTGTGTTTAAAGTTAAATTTCTTGAAATTAAATTATATTTTATATTATATTATTTTTATTATATTTTATATTATATTATTATTTTCAATTTAAATATTAAAACCAATTTAAGGGTAAAAAAATCTAATAATTTATATTTCTTTTATTATTTACTAACAATTATAATTATTTACTAACGGAGAGAGGCTGTACGGCAGAGAGTGGCGGCGTGGCGGACAGTGGCGGCGGTGGCGGACAGTGGCGGCGGGCGGACAGTGGCGGCGGGCGGACAGTGGCGGCGGCGGGCGGACAGTGGCGGCGGGCGGACAGTGGCGGCGGTGGCGGACAGTGGCGGCGGGCGGACAGTGGCGGCGGGCGGACAGTGGCGGCGGGCGGACAGTGGCGGCGGCGGACAGTGGCGGCGGGCGGACAGTGGCGGCGGGCGGACAGTGGCGGCGGGCGGACAGTGGCGGCGGGCGGACAGTGGCGGCGGGCGGACAGTGGCGGCGGTGGCGGATAGTGGCGGCGGGCGGACAGTGGCGGCGGCGGCGGACAGTGGCGGCGGGCGGACAGTGGCGGCGGGCGGACAGTGGCGGCGGGCGGACAGTGGCGCGGGCGGACAGTGGCGGCGGTGGCGGATAGTGGCGGCGGGCGGACAGTGGCGGCGGGCGGACAGTGGCGGCGTGGCGGATAGTGGCGGCGGGCGGACAGGGCGGCGGCGGGCGGACAGTGGCGGCGGGAGGACAGTGGCGGCGGGCGGACAGTGGCGGCTGTGGCGGATAGTGGCGGCGGGCGGACCGTGGCGGCGGTGGTGGACAGTGGCGGCGGGCGGACAGTGGCGGCGGCGGGCGGACAGTGGCGGCGGCGGGCGGACAGTGGCGGCGGCGGGCGGACAGTGGAGCGGCGGGCGGACAGTGGAGGCGGCGGGCGGACAGTGGAGGCGGCGGGCGGACAGTGGAGGCGGCGGGCGGACAGTGGAGGCGGCGGGCGGACAGTGGCGGCGGCGGACAGTGGCGGCGGCGGGCGGACAGTGGCGGCGGCGGGCGGACAGTGGCGGCGGCGGGCGGACAGTGGAGGCGGCGGGCGGACAGTGGAGGCGGCGGGCGGACAGTGGAGGCGGCGGGCGGACAGTGGCGGCGGGCGGACAGTGGTGGCGGCGGGCGGACAGTGGTGGCGGCGGGCGGACAGTGGTGGCGGCGGCGGACAGTGGCGGCGGGCGGACAGTGACGGCGGTGGCGGACAGTGGCGGCGGTGGCGGACAGTGGCGGCGGTGGCGGACAGTGGCGGCGGTGGCGGACACTGGCGGCTGTGTCTGGCGGGCGGTGGCGGGGTCTGTGATGAGTGGTGGCGGCTGGCGGTGGTGGGTGGTGGCGGCGGTGGTGGTGGGTGGTGGTGGCGGTGGCGGCGGCTGGTGGTGGCGGCGGTGGTGGTGGGTGGTGGTGGTGGCGGCGGCGGCTGGTGGTGGTGGGTGGTGGCGGCGGTGGTGGTGGGTGGTGGCGGCGGCGGCGGGTGGTGGGTGGCGGCGGCGGCTGGTGGTGGTGGGTGGTGGCGGCGGGTGGTGGTGGGTGGTGGCGGCGGGTGGTGGTGGGTGGTGGCGGCTGTGGTGGGTGGTGGCGGGCGGTGGCGGGCGGTGGCGGGCGGCGGCGGCTGTGGTGGGTGGTGACGATCGGCGGTGGGGGGGGCTGGTGGCGGCTGGCGGTGGCGGCTTGCGGTGGCGACTGTGGCAACGGGCGGTGACTGCTGATGGCGGTGGTGGTGGCGGTGGTGGCGGCTGGTGGTGGCGGCTGGTGGTGGTGGCAGCTGGTGGCGGTGATGGCGGCTGGTGGTGGTGGCAGCTGGTGGCGGTGATGGCGGCTGGTGGTGGTGGTGGTGGCGGCTGGTGGTGGTGGCAGCTGGTGGCGGTGATGGCGGCTGGTGGTGGTGGTGGTGGTGATGGCGGTGTGGCGGCGGTGGCGGGCGGTGGCGGCGTGGCGGCTGTGGTGGTGGCGGCGGTGGTGGGTGGTGGTGGTGGTGGGTGGTGGTGCCGGCTGTGGTGGGTGGTGGCGGTGGTGTCGGCGGCGGCTGTGGTGGGTGGTGGCGGCGGCGGTGATGGGTGGTGGCGGCGGCGGTGGTGGTGGGTGGTGGTGGCGGCGGCGGTGATGGGTGGTGGCGGCGGTGGTGGTGGTGGTGGTGGCGGCGGCGGCTGGTGGTGGTGGTGGTGGTGGTGGGTGGTGGCGGCGGGTGGCGGTGGTGGGTGGCGGGTGGCGGCTGGTGGTGGGTGGTGGCGGCGGGTGGTGAGTGGCGGTGGTGGGTGGCGGTGGCTGGTGGCGGGTGGTGGTGGGTGGCGGTGGCTGGTGGGGGTGGCGGTGGCTGGTGGCGGGTGGCGGCTGGTGGTGGGTGGTGGCGGCTGGTGGTGGGTGGTGGCGGGTGGCGGTGGTGGTGGTGGTGGCGGTGGCGGCTGGTGGTGGGTGGTGGCGCTGGTGGTGGCGGGTGGCGGCTGGTGGTGGGTGGTGGCGGGTGGCGGTGGCGGCTGGTGGTGGGTGGTGGCGGGTGGCGGCTGGTGGTGGGTGGTGGCGGGTGGCGGCTGGTGGTGGTGGCGGCGGGTGGCGGCTGGTGGTGGGTGGCGGCGGGTGGTGGGTGGCGGCGGGTGGCGGCGGGTGGCGGCTGGTGGTGGGTGGCGGCTGGCGGCTGGTGGTGGGTGGTGGCGGGTGGCGGCTGGTGGTGGGTGGTGGCGGCGGTGGTGGTGGTGGCGGTGGTGGCGGTGTGCGGCTGGGGTGGGTGGTGCGGGTGTGGGGGGGCGGCTGGTGGTGGTGTGGCGGGTGGCGGTGGTGGCGGGTGGCGGCGGGTGGCGGCGGGTGGCGGCTGGTGGTGGGTGGTGGCAGGTGGCGGCTGGTGGTGGGTGGCGGCGGGTGGCGGCTGGTGGTGGGTGGCGGGTGGCGGTGGCGGCGGGTGGCGGCTGGTGGTGGTGGCGGCTGGTGGTGGGTGGTGGTGGGTGTGGCGGGTGGTGCGGGTGGCGGCGGTGGTGGCGGCGGGTGGCGGCTGGTGGCGGCCAGCTGGGACACACCCTTCTCCACTGTAGGTCTGAGTACAACTAACCATATGTCTCTCTCACCCACCAGAACAGTGTTGCCAGCTTGCGCTCTCAAAATGTTTCCTTCAAAGATTGTATATTATCTTTGAACAACAAGTTTGATTATCAAGGAAATAATGCATATATTATTGTCACATTAATACTGTGCAATATCTTATTACATTCCTGCTAAATAATTATAATTTGAAACAGGACAAAAAATCCCACATATATATAAAAACCAACATTAGAGATCACGAGGCCTAGGCCTCGCCTGTGACCACACATCCTGCCTCCCTGGCCTGCTACACTCACACACCTCACACTCTTAACTCTCTCATAATCACTCTCACTCTCTTACTCTGTCACTCTTACTCTGTCACTCTTACTCTCTGTCACTCTTACTCTCTGTCACTCTTACTGTCACTCTTACACTCTGTCACTCCTACTCTCTGTCACTCTTACTCTGTCACTCTTACTCTCTGTCACTCTTACTCTCTGTCACTCTTACTCTCTGTCACTCTTACTCTCTGTCACTCTTACTCTGTCACTCTTACTCTGTCACTCTTACTCTGTCACTCTTACTCTCTGTCACTCTTACTCTCTGTCACTCTTACTCTCTGTCACTCTTACTCTCTGTCACTCTTACTGTCACTCTTACTCTGTCACTCTTACTCTCTGTCACTCTTACTCTGTCACTCTTACTCTGTCACTCTTACTCTCTGTCACTCTTACTCTGTCACTCTTACACTCTGTCACTCTTACTCTGTCACTCTTACTCTCTGTCACTCTTACTCTCTGTCACTCTTACTCTGTCACTCTTACTCTGTCACTCTTACTCTCTGTCACTCTTACTCTGTCACTCTTACTCTCTGTCACTCTTACTCTCTGTCACTCTTACTCTCTGTCACTCTTACTCTCTGTCACTCTTACTCTCTGTCATCTTACTCTCTGTCACTCTTACTCTGTCACTCTTACTCTCTGTCACTCTTACTCTCTGTCACTCTTACTCTCTGTCACTCTTACTCTGTCACTCTTACTCTGTCACTCTTACTCTCTGTCACTCTTACTCTGTCACTCTTACTCTGTCACTCTTACTCTCTGTCACTCTTACTCTCTGTCACTCTTACTCTCTGTCACTCTTACTCTGTCACTCTTACTCTGTCACTCTTACTCTCTGTCACTCTTACTCTCTGTCACTCTTACTCTCTGTCACTCTTACTCTGTCATTCTTACTCACTCTCAGTCACCCTTACCCATTCATACTCACTCTCTCACTCTTACTCTCATACTCTTACTCTCAATTACTCTTACTCTCAATCACTCTTACTCCCAATCACTCCTACTCCCAATCACTCCTACTCTCAATCACTCCTACTCTCATTCTTACTCTTACTCTTACTCCCAATCACTCTTACTCTCAATCACTCTTATTCTCATTCTTACTCTCACTCTTACTCTTACTCCCAATCACTCTTACTCCCAATCACTCTTACTCTCAATCACTCTTACTCTCAATCACTCTTACTCTCAATCACTCTTACTCTCATTCTTACTCTTACTCACTCTTACTCTCAATCACTCTTATTCTCATTCTTACTCCTACTCTCACTCTAACTCCTACTCCCAATCACTCTTACTCCCAATCACTCTTACTCTCAATCACTCTTACTCCCAATCACTCTTACTCTCAATCACTCTTACTCTCAATCACTCTTACTCTCAATCACTCTTACTCTCACTAACTCTCAATCACTCTTACTCTCACTCTAACTCTCAATCACTCTTACTCTCATACTCACCCTTACTCTCAATCACTTTACTCTCACTCTTACTCATTCTGTCACTCTTACTCACTCTGTCACTCTTACTCACTCTCAGTCACTCTTACTTATACTCACTCTTACTCACACTTACACACTCTCTGGCACTCTCACTCACCTTCATTCACTCTTACTCACTCTTACCCACTCTCGCTCACTCTTACTCACTCTAGTTAATAAGAACACGCCAATATAAGACAACAAAACGTTTTCAGATTCGTTCTCACCACTTTCCAGCAACTTTTAAATTTATATAAATTATCTTAGGGAATAATACATAAATTATATATTTAAACATGATATTAGTGTTTAGTGGAATGCATAAGGAGTCAAATTGTGTTAAAAAGAGCGATTTTTAGAAAATTTGGAAAACTACTTTTTTCTGTTCATATTATAACTAAATGGATTTTAAAGGTTTCACTCAGCCAATATATATCATTCACAATTTATTAATGAATTTTACAAAAAAACACCATAAATTTTATATTTAAACATGTAAAAACTATTTGTTTTACATTTGGAAGAAAATAATTGTAGAAAAACAATTTATAATTAAACCTTTGTGTTTGGATTTTTTGAGTAAAAGTTTCTCAAAGGCTCTCCTGCACCATTCTCAATGCAAATCATTCCCACACCTATGGGAAGAGATAGGCGAACGTTGTGTAGATGATTTGTGTTTGCTGGGTGGAGATACAGATCCAGCACCAACCCCTGTGCCAATAGGGGGGGGGGGCTGGAGCTACAGGTCCAGCATCATCCCCCTACCAGTAGAGGGGGGGGGCTAGAGCTACAGGTCCATCACCAACCCCCTGCCAGTAAAGGGGGCTGGAGCTATAGGTCCAGCACCAACCCCCTGCCAGTAGAGGGGGAGCTAGAGTTACATGTCCAGCACCAACCCCCTGCCAGTAGAGGGGGGGCTGGAGCTACTAGTCCAGCACTAACCTCCCTCCCCCAGCCAGTAGAAGTGGGGGGGGGGGGGTAAGCTGGAGCTACAGGTTCAGCAACCAACCACCTGCCAGTAGAGGGGGACTGGAGCTACAGGTCCAGCACCGATCCCCTGCCAGTAGAGGAGGGCGGGAGCAGGAGCTACAAGTCCAGCACCAACCCCTGCCAGTAGAGGGGGACTGGAGCTACAGGTCCAAAACCAACCCCCTGCCAGTAGAGGGGGACTGGAGCTACAGGTCCAAAACCAACCCCCTGCCAGTAGAGGGGGACTGGAGCTACAGGTCCAAAACCAACCCCCTGCCAGTAGAGGAGGGCTGGAGCTACAGGTCCAGCACCAATCCCCTGCCAGTAGAGGGGGCCTGGAGCTTCAGGTCCAACACCAACCCCCTGCCAGTAGAGGGGGGCTGGAGCTACAGGTCCAGCATCAACCCCCCTGCAAGTAGAGGAGGGCTGGAGTTACAGGCCCAACTCCAACCCCCTTGCCAGTAGAGGGGGGCTGGAGCTACATGTCCAACACCAACCCCCTGTTAGTAGAGAGGGCTGGAGCTACAGGTTCAACACCAACCCCTCTGCCAGTAGAGGGGAGCTAGAGCTACAGGTTCAGCACCAACCCCCTGCCAGTAGACGGGGGTCTGGAGCTACAGGTCGAACACCAACCCTCCTGCCAGTTGAGTGGGGGCTGGAGCTACAGGTCCAACACCAACCCCTGTCAGTAGAGGGGGCTGGAGCTACAGGTCCAACACCAACCCCCCTGTCAGTAGAGGGGCGCTGGAGCTACAGGTCCAACACCAACCCCCCTGCCAGTAGAGGGGGGCTGGAGCTATAGGTCAATTGCCAACCCCCTCCCAGTAGAGGGGGGCTGGAGCTACAGGTTCAACACCAACCCCCTGCCAGTAGAGGGGCGCTGGAGCTACAGGTCCAACACCAACCCCCCTGCCAGTAGAGGGGGGCTGGAGCTATAGGTCAATTGTCAACCCCCTGCCAGTAGAGGGGGGCTGGAGCTACAGGTTCAACACCAACCCCGTGCCAGTAGAGGTGGGCTGGAGCTACAGGTCCAGCACCAACCCCCTGCCAGTAGAGGGAGGGGGCTGGAGGTACAGGTCCAGCATAATGGGGCAGACACTGACCACAGGTGATAATGGGACTGACACCGACCACAGGTAATAATGGGGCTGACACTGACCACAGGTGATAATGGGGCTGACACTGTCCACAGGTGATAATGTGGGCTGACACTGTCCACAGGTGGTAATGGGGCTGACACTGACCACAGGTGATAGTGGGGCTGACACTGACTACAGGTGATAATATGGCTGACACCGACCACAGGTAATAATGGGGCTGACACTGACCACAGGTGATAATGGGGCTGACACTGACCACAGGTGATAATGGGGCTGACACTGTCCACAGGTGGTAATGGGGCTGACACTGACCACAGGGGATAATGGAGCTGACACTGACCACAGGTGATAATGGGGCTGACACTGACCATAGCTGATAATGCGGCTGACACTGTCCACAGGTGGTAATATGCTGACACTGACCACAGGTGATAATGGGGCTTACACTGTCCACAGGTTGAGGACCTCCGCAGGATGAGAGAGCCGTCAAGAGGCTGGTGGAGGCTGGCCGGGTGTTGGCCGTCCAGGAAGACCAAGATGGCCGCCGCTCCGCCAGAATAACTCTACAAGACGGACAGCTGTTCCTCCACTCACTCCTGCGTCAGCCCACGCCCGCCCACGCCCACACCCTCCAGGTTACTTTATTACACCCACTAGTCTTACTGACATTACTGACTTACTGAGTTATGATAACTAATATAGCATTTTGTTATACAGTTATCAGCATGATTTTCATTTTCTGCAGGAGAGTGAGGTTGTGGGCGTGCTGGAGCCCTCCTGCACCCTGGCGTTCCTTGACCTCGGGTGGGCGGGGTCAACAAGAGGGCGGGTCACCATCCGGCTGACCCCTGACACTCCGCTGGCCAGACAGTTTGTGTTGTTGTGTACGGGCCAGCGGGGCCACACCTACCGCAACACTAAACTGTTGGGGGTGGGGCACAAGGGTGAGCCGTGGGAGTGGGTGGTGGGCGGAGGACTACAAGAGTAATGATGGTGAGGGAGGAGCCCCACTGCTGCCTGACCTCCAGGGGCAGTACCGGAGGTCAGCCCGGGCAGGAGCTGTGTGCGCCAGGTATGTGCCAAGGGGTCCCAGGTGTTCCCAGTTCGCCATCACCACCAGGGACCGGGTTGCTGTCCAGTGGTCAGATGTCTTCGGTGATGTGGTGAGCGGCCTGGATGTGGTGAGGGCAGCAGTCAACCACAGTGACATTACGGAGGTGACTGTGGTGGACTGTGGTGTTGTGCTGCCACTCTAGTTCACTGTACCACCCCCATCACTACTGTGGTGTTGTGCTACCACTCTGTTTCACTGTACCATCACCATCACTACTGTGGTGTTGTGCTCTCACTCTAGTTCACTGTACCATTGCTACTGTGGTGTTGTGCTGCCATTCTAGTTCACTATACCACCACCATGACTACTGTGGTGTTGTGCTGCCACTCTAGTTCACTGTACCATCACTACTGTGGTGTTGTGCTGCCACTCTAGTTCACTGTACCATCACCACCACTACTGTGGTGTTGTGTTGGTACTCTAGTTCACTGTACCATCACCATCACTACTGTGGTGTTGTGCTGCCACTCTAGTTCACTGTACCATACACCACCACTACTGTGGTGTTGTGCTGCCACTCTAGTTCACTGTACCATCACTACTGTGGTGTTGTGCTGCCATTCTAGTTCACTATACCATCACCACCACTACTGTGGTGTTGTGTTGCCACTCTAGTTCACTGTACCACCACCATCACTACTGTGGTGTTGTGCTACCACTCTAGTTCACTGTACCATCACCATCACTACTGTGGTGTTGTGCTGCCACTCTAGTTCACTGTACCACCACCATCACTACTGTGGTGTTGTGCTGCCATTCTAGTTCACTATACCATCACCATCACTACTGTGGTGTTGTGCTGCCACTCTAGTTCACTGTACCATCACCATCACTACTGTGGTGTTGTGCTCTCACTCTAGTTCACTGTACCATCGCTACTGTGGTGTTGTGCTGCCACTCTAGTTTACTGTACCACCAACATCACTACTGTGGTGTTGTGCTGCCACTCTAGTTCACTGTACCATCACCATCACTACTGTGGTGTTGTGCTGCCACTCTAGTTCACTGTACCACCACCATCACTACTGTGGTGTTGTGCTGCCACTCTAGTTCACTGTACCACCACCATCACTACTGAGGTGTTGTGCTGCCACTCTAGTTCACTGTACCACCAACATCACTACTGTGGTGTTGTGCTGCCACTCTAGTTCACTGTACCATCACCATCACTACTGTGGTGTTGAGCTGCCACTCTAGTTCACTGTACCATCACCATCACTACTGTGGTGTTGTGCTGCCACTCTAGTTCACTGTTCCTCCACTAACACTACTGTGGTGTTGTGCTGCCACTGTAGTTCACTGTACCATCACTATCACTACTGTGGTGTTGTGCTGCCACTCTAGATCACTGTACCATCTCTACTGTGGTGTTGTGCTGCCACTCTAGTTCACTGTACCACCACCATCACTACTGAGGTGTTGTGCTGCCACTCTAGTTCACTGTACCACCAACATCACTACTGTGGTGTTGTGCTGCCAATCTTCCCCTCACTATCACTGATATATCACCATCACCACACTACCACTGCTATATCACCATCATCACACTATCACTGCTATATCACCATCTTCACACTATCACTGCTATATCACCATCACCACACAATCACTGCTATATCACCATCAACACACTATCACTGCTATATCACCATCATCACACTATCACTGCTATATCACCATCACCACACAATCACTGCTATATCACCATCACCACACAATCAGTGCTATATCACCATCATCACACAATCACTGCTATATCACCATTACCTCACTATCACTGCTATATCACCATCACCACACAATCACTGCTATATCACCATCACCACACAATCACTGCTATATCACCATCACCACACAATCACTGCTATATCACCATTACCTCACTATCACTGCTATATCACCATCATCACACTATCACTGCTATATCACCATCACCACACAATCACTGCTATATCACCATTACCTCACTATCACTGCTATATCACTATCACCTCACTATCACTCAGGTCCCACACATTGGGTCAGACACTGACCAAGTAACAAAACTGTGGATAAGTTGCCATGTATATATTTTATACCAAAATATAACAATGTAATATAATATATATTATATCATTATCCATAGTACTCACCTATTTGTGTTACTCTACAGTTGTAAATTGGTCGGTGTTTGTTATTCTGTAAATAATATTACTGCTAAACACTGCTAATTATTATGTTAATTGTAATAGTAATAGTAATTATGTTTTGTAACTGTTGACAGTTTCCCTGACTGTTACCATACTGGACCATGGTGTGTTGTGATATTACCATACTGGACCATGGTGTGTTGTGATATTACCATACTGGACCATGGTGTGTTGTGATATTACCATACTGGACCATGGTGTGTTGTGATATTACCATACTGGACCATGGTGTGTTGTGATATTACCATACTGGTCCATGGTGTGTTGTGATATTACCATACTGGTCCATGGTGTGTTGTGATATTACCATACTGGTCCATGGTGTGTTGTGATATTACCATACTGGTCCATGGTGTGTTGTGATATTACCATACTGGACCATGGTGTGTTTTGATATTACAATACTGGACCATGGTGTGTTGTGATATTACCATACTGGTCCATGGTGTGTTGTGATATTACCATACTGGACCATGGTGTGTTGTGATATTACCATACTGGACCATGGTGTGTTGTGATATTACCATACTGGTCCATGGTGTGTTGTGATATTACCATACTGGACCATGGTGTGTTGTGATATTACCATACTGGACCATGGTGTGTTGTGATATTACCATACTGGTCCATGGTGTGTTGTGATATTACCATACTGGTCCATGGTGTGTTGTGATATTACCATACTGGTCCATGGTGTGTTGTGATATTACCATACTGGTCCATGGTGTGTTGTGATATTACCATACTGGACCATGGTGTGTTGTGATATTACCATACTGGTCCATGGTGTGTTGTGATATTACCATACTGGTCCATGGTGTGTTGTGATATTACCATACTGGTCCATGGTGTGTTGTGATATTACCATACTGGTCCATGGTGTGTTGTGATATTACCATACTGGTCCATGGTGTGTTGTGATATTACCATACTGGTCCATGGTGTGTTGTGATATTACCATACTGGTCCATGGTGTGTTGTGATATTACCATACTGGTCCATGGTGTGTTGTGATATTACCATACTGGACCATGGTGTGTTGTGATATTACCATACTGGATCATGGTGTGTTGTGATATTACCATACTGGTCCATGGTGTGTTGTGATATTACCATACTGGTCAATGGTGTGTTGTGATATTACCATACTGGCCCATGGTGTGTTGTGATATTACCATACTGGCCCGTGGTGTGTTGTGGTATTACCATATGGGTGTGAGGTGGTGTTATGACCACACATACACCAGTATGATCATACTGTAGCTGGTGTATGATGTGCTGAAACTGTATAGTGATGTCTTGGCTGATTAGCCTAGTATCACGAATATTAATTTATGTAGTTATTCTGTTTTTGACAACCCACTAGTATTTAATGTGTATTGCCAATGTATTCCACATATACCTATTTATATTATATATCTGTACTATAAGTCCTTGCCATGTATTTGTGGATATATATTAGAAATCGAGTGAATAGCAGTAGCCTAATGTCATGTAGCTTGAAAAACATCCGTATATGCTTATATTATAGAATGATACGTAATGCTGTATAGGAAATATTATGTAAACTATGATGGAGAATGTATAAATTTAGGTCTCGGATGTATTACTATCATGTATACTGTGTAATTTCCCTTTCATTATTGTTCATTGCATTGTCCTCTAACATTAAATTAGATTTTGGCACTGTGAGATGTATACCACATAGACATGGTTTTGATACACATGTATATATTTATACTTTATATTGTATTCATGTTGTGACGATAATCTCTTTCAAGAGAGATTGAGCCTGCTCTTCCCTACATCATTACGTCGTAACATACAAGATACTATATAGAAGATACGTCCACCAGTATCGCCATACGTTTTGCCCAGGTAGCAAATCGTACCCTGCACACCCCGACACCTGGCCACAGCCCGCCGTAACCAGCAAACTGCTCATCCTCTGCCTGCCTGTTGCTGATTGGCTGGTGTCTCGTCGCACCTGCACTCACCACCACCACCGCGAGTCGACGTCTGGGCAGCAGCACGCCAGACTCGTCAGAATATCTTTGTGCTCCATGAAGTGACATCTCTCGCTGGTAGACTAAGCTTTGGCTTTCGTGTACTACGGGAGGTGGCAGCATGAAGCCAGTATTCCAGCACCCATTATTTAATTAATTTGCTATCACTGTAACTTACTTGTCTTAGCATAACTTTTCATTTGCCAGTGATTATTCATGTTATTTTGTTTGTTGACTTGTCCTGCATTTTATGCGATTGCCTTTATTCATGTCTTGTTTTCTAGAGTAATTAAAATTTCATTGTTTATATACTTGTGTTTTGTGTGTCTTCCCATTACCTTACCACAGACGAAAGGACAAACTTTTCTCTTTTTTTTTTGTGATGTGACGAGGCCCTGCCCCCAGCTTTTGAAACAGCCGAACACCAACGCTGTACCGTCACAATGTATACTTATGTATAATGGCTGGCTGGCAGATGTCTTGAAATCCTCCCTTAACCCCTCCTCCCCTCTCCCGCCAGTGTTACCATGTCTTGGCAATATGACTTCTTTGTTCACATATTTTTATATCATGATATTATCTTTAATGTACTGAATTATTGATATGTATTATTATGTAAGGTTGTGTATTATAGTCTTTATTTTGTTGATATATGAATTACAAGTTCTTGATCGAGATATGTCTGTATATGAGTTGGAGATGTTTGAAAGAGAGGCGTCAGCTGACTCATAGAGGTGGATACAGTGTCGCTCCCGGCCAGCATGGCTCTGGGCGGTCACTCTCTCATTTTCTTAGTCGAGCGCATGTGTTGCCGCTACGGTCCGGGTTTTGTGACCTCATTTGTCATTTGACTGCTAGGATATTTGTCATGTTGCAGTAATGTATACCATGGATCAATTCTATCATAGTGCATCCTTTATACCAGGTGATAGGTGCTGTTATATATCTTAGTGAGGTGGGTACCTGAGGATCTTAAGTGATGCCATTGTGCTGTATATGATATTGATTCCTCATACCTCATTTGTTAATGGTTGTGACACCACCACCACCCTGTATTGGTATTAGCAGCATAATAGGTGCTAGTGTCCCACTGCGCCACGATAGAGCCTGGTGTCAGCTAGTGCTGATTGTATGCAGTTTTGAGACCTGTTGATGATCATGTCCAGCTTTGAGAAGCTGGATAAATTATTGAGTGTGAGTTTATAGATTGTATTCTTTGTTATGCCCAGTAAACTGGAATAATACTTTTTGTTAGCCTTTCACTCCCCTAGACACTTATTGATATTTGGCCAGGCTGTGTTTTCCATTGATGCTGTAGGTTACTGCCCCTTAACATACTTACACACACACACTATATATATATATATATATATATATATATATATATATATATATATATATATATATAATATATATATATATATATATATATATATATATATATATATATATATATATATATATAAAGCTGCATGAACGTGCAAGCCATAGATCACTAAGAACTCTTTGACCCAGCCAGGATTCGAACCCATGCCGTCCAGGATCACCCCTTAACGTACACAGTACTGTGACCACGGCACCAATGATCGTCTATAAGGATTGGTCAGTCGTGGTGCTTATTAACTAAGCTCCCTGACTGATTAACCCCCGACGACACTCGTGGATCCATTTGGGTACAGTTTTTCATCAAATTCTGGCGCATGCACGGGCCGTACTGAGCTTAACATGTGTGAGAAAGCTGCATGAACGCGCAAGCCATAGATCACTAAGAATTCTTTGACCCGGCCAGGATTCGATGCGGTGGTCACGTGCGGTGGATATGAGGTTCATAACCTTATATCATAACAGGTGGGGATTATTTCTTAGTTCATTCTCACCCAACTTGGGAGTGTCAACAAGAATCACTGCTGTCGTTGCTGAGCAGCAATATGAGCCCAGAGGTCCACTTTGGATAGTCGTTGTCCCTGTGAGGCTTTGGGCACCCCCAGCTCCACTGGTTCCTCCCCTCAACTGTGAAGGAAAGAAAGCTCTGCTTCTGGCACTTCACTGATGCCAGTAACACCCAGAGAGTCACCTGGTGAGGCCTCACATCAACCATACGTGCACCAACCATACTAGATTGAAGAAAAGCAAATTATTTATTTATAGTTAGTTTAGTTTAGTTCATTTATTATGCACCCCATACCCATCTTGTGGGCGGTAGTGGAAAGGGTTACAGAGGCACATAATGGGCTCAGGGACTGAACCCCACAATTCATTTAGCTAAGCAAGTTACAATCTTGATGAGCTAGTTACAAAATTCAATATAAGTCATCACATCAACAATGGGTTCGAGATCGACCTCAAGTACAGGTTCTAAATTAAGCAACTGACATATGTGGAGAGCTAGTGTCAAAATTTATATGTTTGTCCTGCACACCGCCCCCATCCAGTGGGCAGCGGTGGATAGGTTACAATCACTTAGTTACTACCTACAGTTAGCAAACTGGGGATATTTGGCTAAAATTTCTGGTAGCAGATCATTTTGAATGAAATATTGACACATCGCTGGAACATTGGTTATAGAATTGTCTCTAAATTCACGTATCTTTTCGCACTCCATCACATAGTGACGGAGGGTGTGCGAATAATTTTGTTGACACAGTTTACATTTGGTCAGGTCTACATCAGCAGATAATGAGAATTCCCAGAGATACTTGTAACCGAGTCTAAGCCGAGCAGTAGTAACATCTAGAAGTCTGCTGATTTTATTGGATGATCCATAGATGTGTGGCTCCTCTTGCATGATAGTATGATGATAGATGGAATTACTGGTGTCAATTTCACTTTGCCTCAGATCTACAAGATCTTGTTGAAGTTCTCGGTGTACAGCTGCTCTCAGATTGCTCATTGACAATCCAAGGTTACACTCAACGGCTCCTTTAAAGGCAGATTCTTTGGCTAACTTATCAGCTCTATCATGCATTCGGAGGCCAACATGAGATGGAGACCACATGAAATGGACTCTGTTACCATCCTTAATAATTTTGTTGTATTTGTGTCTAGCTTCGGACACGAGCATGTTACAGTTATGTCTTAAAGAGTTGAGAGCATTTAAGGATGATAAGGAGTCACTTACAATTAATGTATCAAGTTTTGAGACTTGTACACATTTCAGTGCAAGGATCAAGGCAAATAGTTCAGTCTGAAGGGTAGAGGCCCAGTTGTTTATACGGACTCCCCACTCAAAGTATAGGCCATCGCCCATTGTCAGGACAACTGCACTTCCAGCTGCACCCGTGGTGCGGTGTAGGGAACCATCAGTGTATATAATTTGAGAGAGAGAATGCTCTGTGGACAGAGCATCAATATGGCTTAAGGCGTTGAGCTTTGCCTCAAGACGAAGCTTGGGCTGATCTCTAATTTGCTTCTTGGGTGGAAAGGGAGGGATTAAAACTGGAAAGGGTGTAACCTCCCACGGTGCAGGAAAGTGCCGCTGTTGTTTCTCTTGGTACAAATCATGAACCTGATACATTCTGAGTTGAGTTCCAGTTTTTGTTATCCATTTGGAACAATGCTGATCTTCAATAAAGAAATTCTGGAGGGCTTCTGTGCAAGGATTAGGATGAGTTAGCCTAAGCATTTTTATACCAATTTGACAGTTAATTTCAGTAACACGATCAACAACGCTCAGAATATTAAGTTCCTTTCTCATATTAAGTATCTTTGTGGTACGAGGGCACCCAAGGATTATCCTCAAGGCTTCGTTTTGCAATTTTTCAAGCCCTCCAAGCTTTCTTTCAGGCATCAAAACAAGCAGAGGTGCAGCATAATCCACTAAAGATCTGATGTATGCAAAGTACATCATTTTGACAATTCTGACATTGGCACCATAGCTTGAGTGATAACCTGCAACAGCCTTGAGAGCTCGGAGCCTCTCTTTAAACTGACGACAGAGTCTGAATATAACAGGACCGTACAGTGGCACCTCAAGGCCAAGGTATTTGAATCTGTTTACATAGTCAAGCTGGGAGCCATCAGACAGTTGCATCTTGCGAACAGCTCCTCCCTGCCTGGGTGGGCGCCGATTTAATATCTTTGTTTTCTCTGCTGAGATAATTAAACCTAGGTCCTGACATGAGTCTAATACAGAGTTAAGAGTGTTCTGCGTGTTAGCATACCCAGCGGTGTGTATCATTATATCATCAGCATAGCTAATGATGTGGACGTTGGGTTTGCTCGGTACAGAGTTTAACAGCGTGTTTATTAAGATATTGAATAAGGTAGGACTGAGGACACCACCCTGCGGGGTGCCTAGTTCAAAGTCTCTTGTTACACTTCTATGCCCCTGGAAAAATACAGATGACTTCCTGTTGGATAAGTAACCCCTGATCCAACAAAGAAGCCGACCACCAATATTCATTCTTGCAAGCTCACTCAAGATAACATGTCTATTTGCAATATCAAAGGCAGACTTAAGATCTAGGAAGGTGGTATATGACTTTTCAGTGTGCAGGGTAAGAAAGGTGGTGATGCAATGATGCACACTCCTTCCATGCATGAAGCCATATATCTGGGGGGATAGCATGGTTCTTATTCTATGGAGGAGACGGTTTAGGACCATTCTCTCGAATGTTTTGCAAATGCAGCTAGTAAGGGAAATTGGGCGGAAAGCATTCTCTTGATTTGGCTTGGGAATTGGAATGATTATACTGTTGGTCCAAGAGTTAGGAAGCTCCCCAGTAACATAGCTCATATTATACAGCTCAAGTAGGGGATTCCCTGGTACTAAAGGGAGCAGACGCAATATGTCATAAGTGATACCATCTTCACCAGGGGATGTGGCTTTGCCTTTGTTTAGGGCCGCGAGTAATTCAAACTCAGTAAATGGCACGTTGCATTCATCTTCCTTGTGGAGCATGAAGTCAACGAGCCTTTCTCGATCTCCGTAACCAGCATTTAATCTGAACTGTATGTCTGGGGGAAGATTATTGAAGCTAGAGGTGGTTGCCCAAGCATCGACTAACTCGTTTGCTCTGTGTAGAGGGTGAGGGTGTGCTACTTGGCCGAGCTTATCGCCTTTAATTCTTTTAATATCCTTCCATGCCTGGCTGAGGGGGGTGTGAGAGTTGAGACTGTTAACAAAAGTTTCCCAGTTATCTTGCCTGAGCTCTGTCATGCGCTCCCTCGCCTTGGCTAGGGCTTTCTGAAAGAGCTTGAGCATTGCTGGCGTACGTGTTTCCCTATATGCAAGCCCAACTCGTCTGGCAGTGCGTTTCAAAGTACGCAGTTTGGGGTCATTGTAATAGGCATGGCGTTTATTACCTTTCATATCGTTGCGACTATTGGATGGTGCAGGGGGCCGACCTAAAGGGTCAGCAAACATCTGAATGCTCTGTACTAGACCGTCGTTAAATGTCTGGACTGTGGAGGGATCATAAGTGCTGTACCACTCTGACACATGAGCAACAAAGTCTTCACGTCGAGCAGGAGGAATTTATTTATATACAAGTTGGTACATTTTGCTTTATAAGAATACATAGCAATGATGTTTTTACATTCTTGTAAAGCCTTGTAAATTGTAAATTAGAACAGAAAGCCACTTAAGAGATAAAGAAGACTTCAAAATATTAAGCCATGTGAAATCGCAATAAAAATCTCCTTCAGTATTGTACCTATTATTATAAACAAAGGTTCATGCACAGTGGATGACAAAGAAATTAGTGTAATCCTAAAAAATCAGTACGAGGGCATGTTTAGCAATCCTCATAGCAATACTAATTTGATTCATAGAGAGTAATCACATTAACAACCCATGTGTTTGGTAGTTCACCACACACGCCCCAGACAATCAGGCCACAACATGGAAAAGGACTGCAACCTGGAGTTCTGCTGGACACACGAGGGTTTTCTGAGGCTTCCACTAAAGCCGGACCAGGATTTTCACACAATCCTCCCCATGCACTCTGGTGGATTCTTACACAATCCCCCATGCACTCCCGTTGTCATCTAGGAATGTTCTACCTCTGATGCTCCTCTTTTAATACACAGAGTAATGACACTAAGATGTGATTACCCCCATGCACTTTTTCAGAGTACATGGGGGGGGGGGGGATTGTGTGAAAATCCTGGTCCAGCTTCAGTGGAAGCCTCAGAAAACCCTCGAGTATTCAGCTGAACTTCAGATTGCAGTCCTTTTCCATGTCGTGGCTTGATTGTCTGGGGTGTGTGCATGGGAATTCCCACCACATAGGTTCGAATCCTCATCATGGCTCCTAAGGATTTTCTCACTAATTTGATTATTCCCATCCTGATTAGTATCTATATGTATTCAAGAAATAGTAATGGGCTTTAATTTAAAAGCTGCTGACATTCTGCCCGAAACGCTTTGCGTAATAGTGGCTTTTGGCATTGTATGTATTAGCTCTATCTATAAATCTATCATTTTTTTTTAAATCTCTTGTATGTATGTACCTTACCTGAATAAACATTTATTTATTTATTTATTTATTTATAATTACTCTGGGTTTACTTCCACACCTGCAGAGGTAGGAAAGAAACTTCGAAGTCAAAAATAGAACATTTAATACAAATAAATGACGATGGCAAATATTGATATTAACTGAGGCTGGACCCACAACCCCTCAGTGTACTCTTCTTGAACTCAACTCAACACTCCCGTTACACCATGTCACAAACATGTTGTTAATTGTCTTATATCACACGTGACTGTCTCCTCTGTAACTGAGGTGAACCTTTGGTCAAAGCTGTTGTTAAAGATTATGTGTGTGCTATGTGGGGTTTAGCATTATTTTGGAGTAGGGTCAGCAGTTAGAATTAAGATGTATCTCAAATATTGGAGATCATAAAGGCCCGGCCCCCAATAAAAATATAAGAGTAATACTTATAGTGGCTTACTGAAAATGTCAGCCTAGAGGTAGATCATAGATCTCCTACACAGGAAGAATGGATATACTCCTTTAAAACTAACTTACTTATATATTAACCCTTTGTGACGATAATCTCCTTCAAGAGATTGAGCCTGCTCTTCCCTCCACAATTACGTCGTTGAAATTATATAAAACTACTATGGAAGAAATGTCCAACAACGACAACAACACCAGCAAGGTTTGCCAGAGCGCAAAACGTTGCAGCCAGAGACACCTGTTCAGACTCAAACCGCCAAACTACCTGTTGATCGCTACCGGCTCCGCTGATTGGTCGCCGGTCTGGCTGCAACTGCACTCGCCCCCGCATACTACTTGATGTCTGGGGTCGCCACGACCTCAGACCTCAGAATGTTCAGTGCTTTCGTGGTTACCACTCCTCCCGGCTAGACGTTAGCGTGTACTGAGAGAGGTGGTAGCTTAAAGCCAATATTCCAGCACCTCCCAATTATTTCTGTATTGCACTTCTTGTTATTTTGCCTTAACGTAACTTTTCATTGTGTCATTTAAGTATTCTTATTATTTTGATTGATTGATTTTATTATACGAATTTGTTTGTCCATTTTTTCATGTTTTGATTTATTTAACGTAATTAAAATTTCATTGTTAAAAGTTTACTTGTGTTTTGTGTGTCTTCTCCTTACCTTACCACAGACGAAGTTCCAGTTTTTTTCTATTTTTTTTTATAACTATGTGACGAGGCCATACCCCTAGCCTTAAACAGCCGAACACCAACGCGTTACCGTCACAAGTTATATGGGGGCCTGTCCGGGAGGTGTAGGGTGGTGTGGTCCGTATTGATGGTGGTACCGACGTTGGTGGTGTCGTGATGCAGCAATGGGGCGAGGAGAATACACCTGTCAGCGACTACTGCTACAAGGAACTACGGAACAATTGGCAAGGAGCTACTCTTCCTCATCCTGAAGCTTCAGCACTTCACTCTACACCTGAAAAGTGCTCGGTCCACCATCAATACGGACCACACCACCCTACACCTCCTGCAGCACGCCCACTTCTCATCTCAACGTCTTCTACTATGGGCTTCCTACCTGCAGAAATTCAACCTGGAGACACGCTATACCAAGAGTCTGACAACATCTTAGCCCATGATCTCTCCAGAGTTTATGAAGTAGAAGCAACTCCATCCATTACTCCACCACATAACGACGTACTTCTTCCAGAACCGCAGGCTTCGGGGGAGAGTTGTGACGATAATCTCCTTCAAGAGATTGAGCCTGCTCTTCCCTCCACAATTACGTCGTTGAAATTATATAAAACTACTATGGAAGAAATGTCCAACAACGACAACAACACCAGCAAGGTTTGCCAGAGCGCAAAACGTTGCAGCCAGAGACACCTGTTCAGACTCAAACCGCCAAACTACCTGTTGATCGCTACCGGCTCCGCTGATTGGTCGCCGGTCTGGCTGCAACTGCACTCGCCCCCGCATACTACTTGATGTCTGGGGTCGCCACGACCTCAGACCTCAGAATGTTCAGTGCTTTCGTGGTTACCACTCCTCCCGGCTAGACGTTAGCGTGTACTGAGAGAGGTGGTAGCTTAAAGCCAATATTCCAGCACCTCCCAATTATTTCTGTATTGCACTTCTTGTTATTTTGCCTTAACGTAACTTTTCATTGTGTCATTTAAGTATTCTTATTATTTTGATTGATTGATTTTATTATACGAATTTGTTTGTCCATTTTTTCATGTTTTGATTTATTTAACGTAATTAAAATTTCATTGTTAAAAGTTTACTTGTGTTTTGTGTGTCTTCTCCTTACCTTACCACAGACGAAGTTCCAGTTTTTTTCTATTTTTTTTATAACTATGTGACGAGGCCATACCCCTAGCCTTAAACAGCCGAACACCAACGTGTTACCGTCACACCTTTAACAACCCCCCATATACATTCACACCAATAACAATAATTACTTTACCACCCTATCTTACGTTAAAAGCCTTGGTCCACATAAGCAGGATACAAGGTTTCACAATGAGCACAAGCTAGGGTAAAGTCTACTAGGCAAGGGACACTAGCAAGGACTCTAGGTAGCTTACTGGTACTACTGGAGCCCACGTGGTTACACTGGAACCCCCTTAGAGTAACTTAGCAATATAAACACTAGTGATCACCTAATTAATACACAGTAATACTCTGCACATTAGAACACACTTATGCCAGAAAATGTGAACACAACACAGTACTTATCTTGGTAAACTAGACACAGAAATAGGTAAGGGAGAGAACAGGAGGAGGGGTAGAGGGGGTGCAGAGCAACTCAGTAGAGATCTTGACACCACGAACGCCAGCCAGAGAAGGGAGCAGCAGCCACCAGCCTGAGCTCTCTCCAGCTCACTCGCTGCCGGCCGACTACTCAGCTAATCGTACAGCAGCCCTATATCCAAGTTTACTCAGATCTACTTTACTAATACTTTCTAATGATTTGTAAACATAGTTGATGCCTATTTTATTAATTAATAATCAACCACAAGCTCGGTCTTTAAATGCTCTGTGAGAAACAAGAATCGTCTTATGTCTGGAAGGGAATATACAAACAGAAACACGTCGCCAAGCACATCAAATAATATAAAGTAGTTTATTTAGCTCAATTTGACCTCTGATTTCCAACTGAGGAACCCAGGGTCGTAACAACTGTACATATATCTAATGTGCTCATGTGCTCAATATCTTCACCACAAGACATTCACTTTCTGGCCAAAACTGTACATACATCTAATGTGCTCAGTATCTTCACCACATAACCCTCACCTCCTGGCCAAAGCTGTACATACAACTAATATGCTCATGTACTCAATATCTTCACCACATGACATTCACTTCCTGGCCAAAACCGTACATACATCTAATGTGCTCAGTATCTTCACCACATAACATTCACTTCCTGGCCAAAACTGTACATACATCTAATGTGCTCAATATTTTCACCACATAACCATCACTTCCTGGCCAAAAATAGTTACCAATAAATCAACATATGGTCAAACACTCCACATAATGGACAACAATAAATGGGTACACTAACTTGTACATATATGTCTAATATTGGTAAGTCCCTTGACGATTGATCATCAATAACATTCCCTGAGGTAATTAAGATCAGTCATTCTCGACACCAAGACAAAAGAATATTACATGCATGGAAAGGTATGAGCAGTTGGTCATGGGAGACACTGCTAACGACCCGTTGTTGAGTGCCTTAAACACTCCAATGGGATGTTGGGGCAATGTTTACACTGATGCATCTGGTAGCGTGGCGCCTCCCTTGCTGGCTGAGACCCAGTAACAGTCTGGGCTTCACACTGTCCTCCAAATATATCAACCCAGCCTCTTGTTTACACACTGCTTTTGTAACTATGTGCACCTGTGTACTGCTTTTGTAACTATGTGCACCTGTGTACTGCTGTGGGAGTGGACGGGGTTAGAGGGAAAGACCCAGCTTAAAAAAGGTGAAACGTATAAGAGTCAATATCTTCACTAGTTTATAATCACATCTCCACCATTCTAGTTCTCTTCACACAATGGGACTTTCCACCTGCAGAGTCCATAATGATGTAATTTAAGAAGAAGGTTTTGGTGGTTGACAGTGTCAAAACCCTTACGCAGGTCCACAAATAATCCAACAGGGAACTCATTTTTATCAAGAGCTGCATGTATCAAGTTAATGATACTAATAAGTGCACCGTTAGTGCTTTTTTTTGGGGGGGGGGATCTGAAGCCTTATTGACACGAGATAAGTACTGTATATTGTGTTTGGCTAGATAAGAGTAAAGCTGCTTGTAGATTAGTTTTTCAAATATTTTTGACATGTTTGGCAGAATTGATATAGATCTGAAGTTGTTGACATCAGTGAGATCACCACATTTATAGACTGGGGTTACTCTCGCATTTTTTTAGAATATCTGGAAAGATTTGGAGTTCAAGTGACTTGTTGAAGAGCAATGCAATGGCAGGAGCTAAAGATCTGGAGGCTTTTTTGTAAATTAGAGTTGGTATCTCCTCAAGGGCACTAGACTTGGTTTTAGGGGAAAGGATTATCTTATTAACATCAGTGGATTTAGCAGGCATTAGGTACAGAGACTGTGGATAGTTACTTCAAAGATAGTCCTGAACATTAGTCGTGGAAGATGGAATATCATTAGCAAGGGATGACCCAGTGGATGAGAAGAACCTATTGAATTCAATAGCACTATCAGAGGCTGAAAGCAGACTATCGTTATTGGACAGGAGTATTGGTTTGTTATATGAAATCCTTTTTTTAACCCAATATTTGTGAAATTGTGCTCCGTGTTTTCTTAATGTTGCCCTTTATTTGGGTAAATTTATCTACGTAGTATTAAATTTTGGCTCTTCTAGTTATTTTAGATAGCAATGATGAGTAATTCTTTGAAAATTCCCTGGAGACGAGTCCTAACCTATACATCTTCTCAAAGTCATGTTTTCTATTAACAGATTTAAGTATCCCCTTTGTAAGCCAAGGATTATTTAGCCTTTTAGTTGTGATTTGTTTCGTTAGCATAGGACAGTGGGTGTTATAAAGGCTGAGTTTTTTAAAGAAATGATTGCACTGCTAGGTTAATGTTCCCTGTGTTACCTAATTCGGTCTCCCAGTTGATATTAGCAGCAGCAGCTATAAAATTGCCTAAAGAAGTTTCATTGTGCAGCCTAAAGCTTATCTTCCATGTATCTAGAGGTGGTTTATTAATGTTGGTTAGGAGAAATGTGGGGTAATGGTCTGTAGTGCTAACAACGGTAATCCCTGAAGTAAGCGGAGAGATTATGTTGGTCCAGATGTTGGTATTGGTATTGGTATTGTATTTACTGTACGGGGTTCTGTATACTGTACACTGTTCTGTATACTGTAAACTGTTCTGTATATTGTACACTGTTCTGTATACTGTACACTGTTCTGTATACTGTACACTGTTCTGTATATTGTACACTGTTCTGTATACTGTACACTGTTCTGTATATTGTACACTGTTCTGTATATTGTACACTGTTCTGTATACTGTACGGGGTTCTGTATATTGTACACTGTTCTGTATACTGTACAGGGTTCTGTATATTGTACACTGTTCTGTATACTGTACACTGTTCTGTATACTGTACACTGTTCTGTATATTGTACACTGTTCTGTATATTGTACACTGTTCTGTATATTGTACACTGTTCTGTATACTGTACACTGTTCTGTATATTGTACACTGTTCTGTATATTGTACACTGTTCTGTATATTGTACACTGTTCTGTATACTGTACACTGTTTTGTATACTGTACGGGGTTCTGTATACTGTACACTGTTCTGTATACTGTACGGGGTTCTGTATATTGTACACTGTTCTGTATACTGTACACTGTTCTGTATACTGTACACTGTTCTGTATATTGTACACTGTTCTGTATATTGTACACTGTTCTGTATATTGTACACTGTTCTGTATATTGTACACTGTTCTGTATATTGTACACTGTTCTGTATACTGTACACTGTTCTGTATACTGTACGGGGTTCTGTATACTGTACACTGTTCTGTATACTGTACGGGGTTCTGTATATTGTACACTGTTCTGTATACTGTACACTGTTCTGTATACTGTACACTGTTCTGTATAGTGTACACTGTTCTGTATATTGTACACTGTTCTGTATATTGTACACTGTTCTGTATACTGTACACTGTTCTGTATACTGTACGGGGTTCTGTATACTGTACACTGTTCTGTATACTGTACGGGGTTCTGTATATTGTACACTGTTCTGTATACTGTACGGGGTTCTGTATATTGTACACTGTTCTGTATACTGTACACTGTTCTGTATACTGTACACTGTTCTGTATACTGTACACTGTTCTGAATATTGTACACTGTTCTGTATACTGTTATGTATATTGTACACTGTTCTGTATATTGTACACTGTTCTGTATACTGTACACTGTTCTGTATATTGTACACTGTTCTGTATACTGTACGGAGTTCTGCATACTGTATGCTGTTCTGTATACTGTACGGGGTTCTGTATACTGTACACTGTTCTGTATACTGTACACTGTTCTGTATACTGTACACTGTTCTGTATATTGTACACTGTTCTGTATACTGTACACTGTTCTGTATACTGTACACTGTTCTGTATATTGTACACTGTTCTGTATACTGTACACTGTTCTGTATACTGTACACTGTTCTGTATACTGTACACTGTTCTGTATACTGTACACTGTTCTGTATACTGTATGCTGTTCTGTATACTGTACACTGTTCTGTATATTGTACACTGTTCTGTATACTGTACACTGTTCTGTATATTGTACAGTTCTGTATACTGTACACTGTTCTGTATACTGTACGGGGTTCTGTATACTGTACACTGTTCTGTATACTGTATACTGTTCTGTATATTGTACACTGTTCTGTATATTGTACACTGTTCTGTATACTGTACA
Organism: Procambarus clarkii; assembly: GCF_040958095.1. NCBI lineage: Eukaryota > Metazoa > Arthropoda > Malacostraca > Decapoda > Cambaridae > Procambarus > Procambarus clarkii. Next base: position 25,924,131 of record NC_091164.1, on the reverse strand, counting down.
CTGTTCTGTATACTGTACACTGTTCTGTATATTGTACGCTGTTCTGTATACTGTACACTGTTCTGTATATTGTACACTGTTCTGTATACTGTACGGGGTTCTGTATACTGTATGCTGTTCTGTATACTGTACACTGTTCTGTTTATTGTTCACTGTTCTGTATACTGTACACTGTTCTGTATACTGTACACTGTTCTGTATATTGTACACTGTTCTGTATATTGTACACTGTTCTGTATACTGTACACTGTTCTGTATATTGTACACTGTTCTGTATATTGTACACTGTTCTGTATACTGTACACTGTTCTGTATACTGTATGGGGTTCTGTATACTGTACACTGTTCTGTATACTGCACGGGGTTCTGTATATTGTACACTGTTCTATATACTGTACGGGGTTCTGTATATTGTACACTGTTCTGTATATTGTACACTGTTCTGTATACTGTACACTGTTCTGTATACTGTACGGGGTTCTGTATACTGTACACTGTTCTGTATACTGTACGAGGTTCTGTATATTGTACACTGTTCTGTATACTGTACACTGTTCTGTATACTGTACACTGTTCTGTATATTGTACACTGTTCTGTATATTGTACACTGTTCTGTATACTGTACACTGTTCTGTATACTGTACACTGTTCTGTATATTGTACACTGTTCTGTATATTGTACACTGTTCTGTATATTGTACACTGTTCTGTATACTGTACACTGTTCTGTATATTGTACACTGTTCTGTATACTGTACACTGTTCTGTATATTGTACACTGTTCTGTATATTGTACACTGTTCTGTATATTGTACACTGTTCTGTATATTGTACACTGTTCTGTATACTGTACACTGTTCTGTATACTGTACACTGTTCTGTATATTGTACACTGTTCTGTATATTGTACACTGTTCTGTATATTGTACACTGTTCTGTATACTGTACACTGTTCTGTATATTGTACACTGTTCTGTATACTGTACACTGTTCTGTATATTGTACACTGTTCTGTATATTGTACACTGTTCTGTATATTGTACACTGTTCTGTATACTGTACACTGTTCTGTATACTGTACACTGTTCTGTATACTGTACGGGGTTCTGTATATTGTACACTGTTCTGTATACTTTACACTGTTCTGTATACTGTACACTGTTCTGTATATTGTACACTGTTCTGTATACTGTACGGGGTTCTGTATACTGTATGCTGTTCTGTATACTGTACACTGTTCTGTATACTGTACACTGTTCTGTATACTGTACACTGTTCTGTATATTGTATACTGTTCTGTATACTGTACACTGTTCTGTATACTGTACACTGTTCTGTATACTGTACACTGTTCTGTATACTGTACGGGGTTCTGTATACTGTATACTGTTCTGTATACTGTACACTGTTCTGTATATTGTACACTGTTCTGTATACTGTACACTGTTCTGTATATTGTACACTGTTCTGTATACTGTACGGGGTTCTGTATACTGTACACTGTTCTGTATACTGTATACTGTTCTGTATATTGTACACTGTTCTGTATATTGTACACTGTTCTGTATACTGTACGGGGTTCTGTATACTGTATGCTGTTCTGTATACTGTACACTGTTCTGTATATTGTTCACTGTTCTGTATACTGTACACTGTTCTGTATACTGTACACTGTTCTGTATATTGTACACTGTTCTGTATATTGTACACTGTTCTGTATACTGTACACTGTTCTGTATACTGTACGGGGTTCTGTATACTGTACGCTGTTCTGTATACTGCACGGGGTTCTGTATACTGTATGGTGTTCTGGGTTCTGTGTGCTATGTGTTTTTCTCCTTTGTCTTTTTCATGTTCTATGTTTATATAATGTTATGCTCATCAACTGTTGTAAAGTCGCCAAAGACTGAGATAACATGTTCGTAAGTACTTGCGTAACTGACTGATGAATCTCGGTCCAGACACTAAATATAATTCTTATGCTTGGAATGTTTACATGCAAGAAGAGTTGCTATAGACCTCAACAAACACGACAGATCAGCCTCCAGGGCTGAGTGGATCCCATACTTATCCTGTAGACCCCATGTATACCTATCCTGTGAGCGTTAGTGCCTCCAATACATGTCCTGTTCATGAGTGGTAGTGAACCCATACCCATCGTGTGCAGCAGTGATCACATACCCATGCTATGATGTATGTCATACGCAGCTGGCTGTGCTATGATGTATGTCATACGCAGCTGGCTGTGCTATGATGTATGTCATACGCAGCTGGCTGTGCTATGATGTATGTCATACGCAGCTGGCTGTGCTATGATGTATGTCATACGCAGCTGGCTGTGCTATGATGTATGTCATACGCAGCTGGCTGTGCTATGATGTATGTCATACGCAGCTGGCTGTGCCCAGTAGCCATGATGTGCGCATCCCATGCGCAAGATCAGTACGTACTGGTGCGTTACTGCGCAGAAACACTGATACTTTTATTTATGAAGAAAATATTACCAATTATAATATTATAAAAGATGTATAAAATGTATCATCCAAATAATATGAGCAGCAGAGTGGCGCAGTGGAAGCGTGCTGGGCCCATTACCCAGAGGTCCGTACATCGTAACTACGCTCTGCTACGGAATTGTTTTAATGTAATAATGTTTTTCATTACAAATGTAGGTACATAGCAGTGTCTTGCTTCCCCCTTCAATATAAGTAATTACAAATTACAGGTTGAGCTAGCTATATGTTAACAAATAAAGGCACAATAACGAATGTGGGAGATTTGTACCTGAATTTACCTGTCTCTAGTGTCCTCGACGGATAGTGGAAGCCATCGGCTTGTCAAAGATCCTCCTCCCCCCATGGTTCATGAGGATTGTTTCTATTTGGATTTTGAACTAAAGTAATGTCTTGGTATTTAACGACTTCACCGGTTAGACAATATAATTAGAATTCTATTAAATAAAGTCTTCAATATAGAAAAAACTTGAAGAACTTTTTTGTTAAAGATTTATGGCGAATATTTAAATCTTACAAGTTTAATACACAATAAAGTCAAGTTCCATCGATGTGTTGCTTCTATCTTTCAGCACTTGCAGCGAACTAAAGTCAAATATAAATCAAATATTTATACGCTAAATACACTGTTATTACTTTTGTTCTAATCATACACAAAAAATTCTCGCAATGTGATCATTTCCAGAAATACAAATTAAAAAGTAAAAAATCTGTTTTAGTTCTCGGTAATACTTAACGCTGATGACTAAAGTGAGCACAGCTAGGTGAACACATCTAAATGAGCACATCTAGGTGAGCACATCTAGGTGAGCACATCTAGGTGAGCACATCTAGGTGAACACAACTAGATGAGCACATCTAGGTGAGCACATCTAAGTGAGCACATCTAGGTGAACACAACTAGGTGAGCACATCTAGGTGAGCACATCTAGGTGAGCACATCTAGGTGAGCACATCTAGGTGAGCACATCTAAGTGAGCACATCTAGGTGAACACAACTAGGTGAGCACATCTAGGTGAGCACATCTAAGTGAGCACATCTAGGTGAACACAACTAGGTGAGCACATCTAGGTGAGCACATCTAAGTGAGCACATCTAGGTGAACACAACTAGGTGAGCACATCTAGGTGAGCACATCTAAGTGAGCACATCTAGGTGAACACATCTAGGTGAGCACATTTAGGTGAGCACATCTAAGTGAGCACATCTAAGTGTGCACATCTAGGTGAGCACATCTAGGTGAGCACATTTAGGTGAGCACATCTAGGTGAGCACATCTAGGTGAGCACATCTAGGTGAGCACATTTAGGTGAGCACATCTAAGTGAGCACATCTAGGTGAGCACATCTAGGTGAGCACATCTAGGTGAGCACATCTAGGTGAGCACATTTAGGTGAACACATCCAGGTGAGCACATCTAGGTGAGCACATCTAGGTGAGCACATCTAGGTGAGCACATCTAGGTGAGCACATCTAGGTGAGCACATCTAGGTGAACACATCTATGTGAGCACATCTAGGTGAGCACATCCAGGTGAGCACATCTAGGTGAGCACATCTAAGTGAGCACATTTAGGTGAGCACATCTAGGTGAGCACAGCTAGGTGAGCACATCTAGGTGAGCACATCTAGGTGAGCGCATCTAAGTGAGCACATCTAGGTGAGCACATCTAGGTGAGCACATCTAGGTGAACACATCTAGGTGAACACATCTAGGTGAGCACATCCAGGTGAGCACATCTAGGTGAGCACATCTAGGTGAGCACATCTAGGTGAGCACATCTAGGTGAACACATCTAGGTGAGCACATCTAGGTGAGCACATCTAGGTGAGCACATCTAGGTGAGCGCATCTAAGTGAGCACATCTAGGTGAGCACATTTAGGTGAATACATCAATGCCTTTAAACAACCTATCCAAAAAGTATTAATTTATTAAATAAATACTAAGTGTAATATCACCTTGACATACCTTAAAGAATTAAAAAAAAACTGAATACAGTTTCCTTTGTTTATATTCATAAATTTGCTGCCAATAAAATAGGTTTATGCTCGATCCCCGAAGGTGGAAGTGTTTGGGCAGCGTTCCTTTAATCCGTCCTCACATCCCAGCTCATCCTAATGTCCCTTCCAAGTGCTATATTGGCATACTAGGCCTAGCACTTTCACCTCATAATTACCTTACCTTACATCTTTTCCTTAGACTTTTCCTTCCCGACTTTCTTCCTTCACTCGCCTCAGTTGTCAGTTGATGATGTATGATGAAGTGGATGAATGTATGACTGTTGAGTTCTTCATTAAGCAGGAAGAGTCGTCGCCAGACTGGGAGGTCGGGCCCGGTGTTCACGCGGTCACCAGTTGGACCCGGTGTTCACGCGGTCACCAGTTCTAACTCATATATATAAATTTGATCTTCCTTTTTTCCATATATAACCCAGATAATACATAGTTTTAATCTAAAATTATTTTTCATCAATTTAATAAAATTTTGAGTATTTAATCACGTTTTATTTATCAATTCTAGCAAGTTTTATATGATCTCTTTTTATCACATTATATTTATTTGTTCAATCATTATTTATTAATGCAATCACCCTTTTCTAGATATTTAATCGCGTATATTTATATGTGTAAACACCTTAATTAATTATTCAACCACTTTTGATTTATATAATCAATTACGCAATTTGTTTAATCTCTTTCTCTTCGTCAATTTAAGAACGTTTTAGTTATATTTTTAATAATCTTTTATCGATCTATGAATCAATATTGTTTTTATTTACATGTTAGCAATGAAATATTAATATCGTGAAATTATTCAACGTTAAACAACATGAAAATAATAGTTGTGAGAGTTGTAACTTTGCAACACAGGAACACCATGTTAGTGTTTAAACACATAAATATCATGTTGTGAGTAATGCAACAGAGACATCACGTGTTGTGAGTGTTGAAACGCAGGAATAATGGGTTGTGTGTTTTGCAATGCACAGCAAATTTTGTCTGTTTTTTTGTACAAAACATTCCTGTGTTCCAACAACCACAACACATTATTCCCGTGGAGCAACACTTACCTCATTCTTGTGTTGCAACACTCAAAACTCTTCATTTCTGTATTGAAACACTCTTATCACGCTTTTTTGTGTTGCAACACTTACAAGACATTATTCCTGTGTGTTGCAACACTTACAAGACATTATTCCTGTGTCTTGCAACACTTACAAGACATTATTCCTGTGTGTTGCAACACTTACAAGACATTATTCCTGTGTGTTGCAACACTTACAAGACATTATTCCTGTGTGTTGCAACACTTACAAGACATTATTCCTGTGTGTTGCAACACTCACAACATGTGTATGTATTCGTGTAAAGTCTGAGTATTATTGTTTCTCTTCTAATGTAGATGAAAGGAAAATATTTGAAACATAAATTAAAACGCTTTATAAAACAATTGTCTGTCCATCTGGTGTTTTTGGCTTTCAACACTTGACGCCAACTGTAAGAAAAATCATATCTGATCTATACGTCAAATACACTGATATTGTCTTAATTTGCTCTCATTCATTCATTACTAGAAACACAAATCATACAGATAGGATTTCTATCGTGTTATTATTTTAAAATTAAAAACTTCTTGAAATGTACAAAATCAGCTTTAGGTCTAAGTAATATTTTAGCTGTAAACAAGAAGAACCCTTATAATTAAGGTGAACACTAGGTGAACACGCAAATAAACACGTCTAGGTGAATACATATGGTGAACATCTTACCTATAAACAACATTTTCAAAAAATATCAATTGGATAAATACAATGTTCAAAACTTCGCTGATATAGCTTCAATAATTGGTGAGAACTTTATATTACTTCATTTTGCTTAAATTTATTTTAGATTTAAGCGGGATATAAGATAATTTTTGTACAATCCCCGATGGTGGAAGTGGATGGGCACCGCTCCTTCAGTCCGTCCTTATATATCCCAGCTCATCCTAATATCCTTAACAAGTGCTATATAATCATACTAGAACAGTACTTTCACCTCATTATTACCTTACCTTACCTTACCTTACCTTACCTTACCTTACCTTACCTTACCTTACCTTACCTTACCTTACCTCGCTTCCTCACAGATATTTTTTCCCATTCTGATTTTCTCCCATCATGCCTCATAAGTCACTTGATGATGTATGATGAAGTGGATGAATGTATGAGTGATGAGTTCTTCATTAAGCAGGAAGAGTCGTGGCCAGACTGGGAGGTCGGACCCGGTGTTCACGCGGTCACCAGTTCCAACTCTCGGGACCGTTCATTCGAGCTTCCCTTTTTTTCCATATATTGGCCACAGAATACTTTAGCGTTAATTCAACAATATTTTTCATCTAATTAATCAGATTTAAAATAGTCAATCACGTTTCATTTGCGAACTCTAGAAAGTTTTATATTTTATGTAATTTATTATTATTATTATTATTATTATAATTAATATTAGAGTATTTCGAAACAGTAATAGCGTGTTGTGAGTGTTGCAACACAGCAACAACGTAGTGTGAGTGTTGCAACACAGCAACATCGTGTTGTGAGTGTTGCAACACACCAACAACGTGTTGTGAGTGTTGCAACACAGCAACATCGTGTTGTGAGTGTTGCAACACAGCAACAACGTAGTGTGAGTGTTGCAACACAGCAACAACGTAGTGTGAGTGTTGCAACACAGCAACAACGTGTTGTGAGTGTTGCAACACAGCAACAACGTGTTGTGAGTGTTGCAACACAGCAACAACGTGTTGTGAGTGTTGCAACACAGCAACAACGTAGTGTGAGTGTTGCAACACAGCAACATCGTGTTGTGAGTGTTGCAACACACCAACAACGTGTTGTGAGTGTTGCAACACAGCAACATCGTGTTGTGAGTGTTGCAACACACCAACAACGTGTTGTGAGTGTTGCAACACAGCAACAACGTGTTGTGAGTGTTGCAACACAGCAACATCGTGTTGTGAGTGTTGCAACACAGCAACATCGTGTTGTGAGTGTTGCAACACACCAACAACGTGTTGTGAGTGTTGCAACACACCAACAACGTGTTGTGAGTGTTGCAACACAGCAACATCGTGTTGTGAGTGTTGCAACACAGCAACAACGTTTTGTGAGTGTTGCAACACACCAACAACGTGTTGTGAGTGTTGCAACACAGCAACATCGTGTTGTGAGTGTTGCAACACAGCAACAACGTGTTGTGAGTGTTGCAACACAGCAACAACGTGTTTTGAGTGTTGCAACACAGCAACAACGTGATGTGAGTGTTGCAACACAGCAACATCGTGTTGTGAGTGTTGCAACACACCAACAACGTGTTGTGAGTGTTGCAACACAGCAACAACGTGTTGTGAGTGTTGCAACACAGCAACATCGTGTTGTGAGTGTTGCAACACAGCAACAACGTGTTTTGAGTGTTGCAACACAGCAACAACGTGTTGTGAGTGTTGCAACACAGCAACAACGTGTTGTGAGTGTTGCAACACAGCAACAACGTAGTGTGAGTGTTGCAACTCAGCAACAACGTGTTGTGAGTGTTGCAACACAGCAACAACGTAGTGTGAGTGTTGCAACACAGAAACAACGTAGTGTGAGTGTTGCAACACACCAACAACGTGTTGTGAGTGTTGCAACACAGCAACAACGTAGTGTGAGTGTTGCAACACAGCAACAACGTGTTGTGAGTGTTGCAACACAGCAACAACGTAGTGTGAGTGTTGCAACACAGCAACAACGTGTTGTGAGTGTTGCAACACAGCAACAACGTAGTGTGAGTGTTGCAACACAGCAACAACGTGTTGTGAGTGTTGCAACACAGCAACAACGTAGTGTGAGTGTTGCAACACACCAACAACGTGTTGTGAGTGTTGCAACACAGCAACAACGTGTTTTGAGTGTTGCAACACAGCAACAACGTGATGTGAGTGTTGCAACACAGCAACATCGTGTTGTGAGTGTTGCAACACACCAACAACGTGTTGTGAGTGTTGCAACACAGCAACAACGTGTTGTGAGTGTTGCAACACAGCAACATCGTGTTGTGAGTGTTGCAACACAGCAACAACGTGTTTTGAGTGTTGCAACACAGCAACAACGTGTTGTGAGTGTTGCAACACAGCAACAACGTGTTGTGAGTGTTGCAACACAGCAACAACGTAGTGTGAGTGTTGCAACTCAGCAACAACGTGTTGTGAGTGTTGCAACACAGCAACAACGTAGTGTGAGTGTTGTAACACAGAAACAACGTAGTGTGAGTGTTGCAACACACCAACAACGTGTTGTGAGTGTTGCAACACAGCAACAACGTAGTGTGAGTGTTGCAACACAGCAACAACGTGTTGTGAGTGTTGCAACACAGCAACAACGTAGTGTGAGTGTTGCAACACAGCAACAACGTGTTGTGAGTGTTGCAACACAGCAACAACGTAGTGTGAGTGTTGCAACACAGCAACAACGTGTTGTGAGTGTTGCAACACAGCAACAACGTAGTGTGAGTGTTGCAACACACCAACAACGTGTTGTGAGTGTTGCAACACAGCAACAACGTGTTGTGAGTGTTGCAACACAGCAACAACGTAGTGTGAGTGTTGCAACACAGCAACATCGTGTTGTGAGTGTTGCAACACAGCAACAACGTGTTGTGAGTGTTGCAACACAGCAACAACGTGTTGTGAGTGTTGCAACACAGCAACAACGTAGTGTGAGTGTTGCAACACACCAACAACGTGTTGTGAGTGTTGCAACACACCAACAACGTAGTGTGAGTGTTGCAACACAGCAACAACGTGTTGTGAGTGTTGCAACACACCAACAACGTGTTGTGAGTGTTGCAACACAGCAACAACGTGTTTTGAGTGTTGCAACACAGCAACAACGTGTTGTGAGTGTTGCAACACAGCAACAACGTGTTGTGAGTGTTGCAACACAGCAACAACGTAGTGTGAGTGTTGCAACACAGCAACAACGTGTTGTGAGTGTTGCAACACAACAACAACGTGTTTTGAGTGTTGCAACACAGCAACAACGTGTTGTGAGTGTTGCAACACAGCAACAACGTGTTGTGAGTGTTGCAACACAGCAACAACGTAGTGTGAGTGTTGCAACACACCAGCAACGTGTTGTGAGTGTTGCAACACAGCAACAACGTGTTGTGAGTGTTGCAACACAGCAACAACGTAGTGTGAGTGTTGCAACACAGCAACAACGTGTTGTGAGTTTTGCAACACAGCAACAACGTAGTGTGAGTGTTGCAACACAGCAACAACGTGTTGTGAGTGTTGCAACACAGCAACAACGTAGTGTGAGTGTTGCAACACACCAACAACGTGTTGTGAGTGTTGCAACACAACAACACCATGTTGTGAGTGTTGCAACACACCAACAACGTGTTGTGAGTGTTGCAACACACCAACAACGTGTTGTGAGTGTTGCAACACACCAACAACGTGTTGTGAGTGTTGCAACACAACAACACCGTGTTGTGAGTGTTGCGAAATAATGTATTGTGAGTATTTGACTGTAGTTATATCGTATTGTGAGTACTGCAACATATTATTACGTGTTGTAATGTTGCAACACAGGAATTACGTAATGTGAGTGTTGCACCGGTCAGGAATAACTTACTGCAACATATAATTACCGTGTTAAGACCAGTTGACTAGATGTTGACTGACTCTAGACCAGTTGTAGATGTTGACGGATCCACAGTAAATTTGACACAAACAAGACGCAGATATCCCAAACAATATAAGTCAAAAGTAGTAACTTGTCCAGTCTCAAGTGATGGTCCCCTTGTATCAGCCATTGTACATGGTAGAGTTTTAAAAGTTTTTCTTGACTCAGGTGCAAAAATTAATATTGTCAAGCCCTCAGCTCTTAGAGACATTGAAAGTAAGCACCCTACTATTTTAAAACAGTCACACATACCTTTTCTAAGTGGTATTTCAGGAAATAAAGTAAAAGTTCAGGGTGAAATTGACCTCCCACTCAAGTTCAATGATGTCACATTGTCTATAACATGTTTAGTTGTTGACATTATTCATTTTCCTGGAGACATTCTCTTAGGTCTGTACACCATGATTGATGAAAATATTGCATTGTTTCCCCATCGTTGGAACATAAGTATCAAAGACCATGTCATACCCTTGTGTAGTATGTATCGACAGGGCCACGAGTTCAACCTTCAATCAGATTACGTTAATTTTGTTGACACCCGCCTTGCTAGCGTAGGGTTGTCAGATCATTGTCGTGGTAGCATACCCGAGAAAACAGGCACTCGATTGAAGCATAGTAGTTGTGCAGTTGTTAAGGAGAATGAGTATCGGGACTTTCTGGAAGGGGACGCCCTAACGGATTCTCGTTGTCTCGCTCGTCTGGCAGCTTCCATCTCTGAAGTCAGTGGTTCCATGGCTACTGACACTGTGCTACACCCTCATTCTCTCACCAGAATAAGAGTTAAGGTTCAGGGAGTGCCTGAGTTGTCGGATGTGATTGCGGAAAGTGAAACATGTAAAGTGAATGGTACATTTGTTGAACCCTCCTGGCACACAGTGCAGGATGGTACTGTCACACTTTTTATCGCAAACACAAGTAATGCCGATATCCATCTCCAGTCTGGTACCCATGTTGTAGATTTTGCCCATTACTCGTTACCGGTGCGAGTTGTGGATGATGTCTCCATGGATCATACTGTTTGTACACTCACACCAGGAGAACAGGGATCTCAGCCAGAGGTGCAAGCGCAACACCTCAGTCCTACTGATTTTCCTGACTCTGTGGCTCAGCTTTTGGAAATTTTGAACAGGAATAGAGCTGTTGTTGCTCTACCAGGAGAAAAATTAGGTCTCACTCCTCTCATTACACATAAAATTCCCCTTGAACAAGGAACTACGCCTATTTATGTACCAGCTTACCGTCTTCCCCATTCTCAGAGAGCAGAAGCAGATAGACTTGTAGAAGAAATGTTACAGAGTGATGTAATTGAATCGAGTAATTCGCCATGGAACGCTCCATTGATTCTTGTACCAAAGCGAGATGGGACTTGGAGACCTGTAATCGATTATCGCAAGCTTAACAGAGTAACAATACCTGATCGTTTCCCACTTCCAGTTCTCAATGATTTGTTGCAAAGTATTGGTCGAAACAAAGTATTCTCAACGTTAGATTTGTTGCAGGGATTCTGGCAAATCCCCCTTGATGAGGAAAGTAAACAATTGACAGCCTTTAGTACTCCCAATGGTCATTTTCATTTCAAAAGAATGCCGTTTGGTTTGCGTAGTAGTCCAATAACCTTTTCACGGCTCATGACAAATCTATTTCGTAGATTGATAGGAAGTACACTTCTAGTTTACCTTGATGATCTCATAATCATGTCGCAAGATGTTCAGACTCATTTCCAGAACCTTGAAAAAGTACTTGCAAAGCTCGCTGAAGCTAATTTAAAAATAAAGCTTGCAAAATGTTCATTTTTAAAGCAAAAGATTAATTTCCTAGGTCATACAGTTACACCTTCAGGTATTACATTGAATGAATCAAAAATTATTGCTGCCCGTGATTTTCCAACACCTCGTACCGCAGAAGCCGTAAGACAGTTCACAGGTCTTGTAGGATTTTATCGTTCATTTATTGCTGGATTCTCTATTATAGCCGCTCCGCTTTACAAGTTGCAAAGAAAAGATGAACCCTTTGTTTGGGGAGAGGCCCAGGATCAGTCATTCAAAAAACTCAAAGCAGCCTTGATTTCGTCACCTGTCCTTAGGTACCCAGATTTTTCTAAACCTTTTATGTTGGTTACAGATGCTAGTGACATAGGTCTAGGTGCTGCATTACTTCAAACAGAAGGTCACAGAGATCACGCAATAGCTTATGCTAGCCGCACATTATCGAAAGAAGAGAAAAATTATAGTGCAACAGAACGAGAAGCCTTGGCAGTTGTCTGGGCACTTAAACATTTCAAGGATACAATTTATAATTACCCAGTTCATGTTCTTACAGATCACCAACCATTAATTCCCTTGTTCAAAAATAAGAATCCAGTTGGAAAGTTTGCTAGATATTTGCTCACAATTCAAGAATTCAATCCCACATTTGGATATATTCCAGGAAAGCAAAATGTTGTAGCCGATGCGTTTTCTCGACATGTAGCTGCGATTCAGTTAAATTACCCAGCATTAGATGCTACAGTAGTAGAAACAGAACAAAGACAAGAGCCCATATGGGCACCCGTCATTAAATTTTTGACTAAGCAAGACACTCGCCCGATTCATAAACCGCCAGTACCATTGAAAGAACTAGTTATGTTGGACAATTTACTGTGTAGAGTAGTAAAGCTAGGGACAGCCCCGAGGAAATGTTGTCAGTTAGTTGTTCCAGCTGTCTTGGTACCAACTGTGTTAAAAATTATCCATGATGCTCCTGCAAGTGCACATCCAGGAAAGGATCGTACACTCCAACAAGGTCGATTGAAATATTTTTGGCCAAAAATGGCTAAGGAGATTGCTCATTATGTTGACAGATGTTTAACTTGTTTACAGCACAAGGGACATGTTTCAGGACCTAATCCAATTCAGGTGTACCCAGCAACTAAAGCTCCTTGGGAACGAATATCGATGGATTTATTGACAAATTTTGCGGAAACAGAGAAAGGGAACAAACATTTGCTTGTAATGGTCGATAATTTTTCACGGTTTTGCGAACTAGTTCCTATCCCGAACAAAACAGCAGAAACCATAGCCAGCGCATTCCATGACCAAATAATTTGTAGATATAGTATGCCTAAAGTAATCCTTTCAGATAATGGTCCAGAATTCAGTAATAGTATTCTAACTAGCTTGTGTGATTTATATAACATCAAAAAATGTAGCATCATGCCTTATCATCCGGCAAGTAATGGACTAGCTGAACGTACTAACAGGAAAGTGTTAGATGCCTTGAGTCACGCTGAATTTTGATAACAACAATTGGGATGATTTTATACCCTTAATTCAGTGTGCTATAAATTCTTCAATTAATGTTTCTACTGGTGACACACCTCACGCTATTCTTTATGGTACAGATAAGATCCTCCCTAATGAATTGATTAACGTACCTCCTACTCCCTTATATAACGTAGATGATTTTGTTCAAGTGAAGCGTAGACAAATGCAACTAGTATTCAAGAAAATACGAGAACAACTGTCCAAAGCAACAGCCGAGTTCACTCTAGCAAGGAATGCACGAGCTAAACCCAATAAAATAACTATTGGATCTGTAGTAATGATACTTAACCAACACAGGTCTGGTCCTATGTATAAGTTAACTAAGAAATTTTTGGGTCCATATAAGGTAATCGAGCTTATTAAAGGTAACAAATACAGACTTAAGAACTTGTTAACAGGAGAGTATATAAATGAGCATTTAGACCACATGAAGTTAGCTAAAATGACTGTTGACGAGACTGATGAGGAAGATGACAATGAACTTACCCAGACAGATACTCCTACTCAGACACCACCTTCTGTGGTTGACAGACCACTGGATGTTCAGCAACCCCATACTAGCAATTATAATCTTAGATCTAGACCTCTCGTTTCAACCGTGCACTCACCACATGTCCATTGGCTAGATGTTAATGAGGATATGAAAAAAAAAAAAAAAAAAAAAAAATATCTCTCAAGATGATAGTTTGTCACATGAAGTTTCATCTGTTCCGGACCTTCAGTCAGAGCCAGAGTTGTATAGTGCTCTGGATGAGCTAGGTGTAGATATCCGCAGAATTTATAATTGAATGCACTCTGCAGTTATTCTGTTTGTTTTGAAAAAAAAAAAAAAAAAAAAAACTCATTTGCAGTATTTCTACCACATGTGTCTTATTATTACCATTATATATAATGTATAGTTTTTCTCAACTTTATTTTGTTATGAATTAGATGCCATTGTTAAGTCTACTACCATTTGTATTTTTACAGTGCTTGTCATAAGAGTTATTATTGTTCTAGCAACCACATTCAGGCCAGTGAATCCTGACTGCTATCACGCAGATGTTAGTCTTCTTGATCCAGGTCTTGTATATGCTTGTAAATATATTGCACATTATATATATTGTACATTGGTCTTGTAAATATATTGTATTATTTCAGAAAAAAAAAAAAAAAAAAAATCATTATCTATCTTGAAATTCAATTGTGGTTGTTAGGTCAGAACTTTGTTCCATTAATGCAATAATTGTTTAATTTTGTATGGTTTTCAAGCACATGCCATTGACACATGTTAATAATTTTGTTTAGGCAATACCTTGAGTTGTATTGTTCATATCTGATCAGTAGACATACACATGTTCTTAATACTCTGGTTTAATCAAAGCATTGTTACCATGATTTTCACCTATTATGATGAATTTTTTTTTTTTTTTGGTGCATATATGCCGAGTTGTTAGTATTACGCACACCTGATCTTTCAATGTTTTATTATGCAAATTTCACATGTAAGCCATTATTGAATGCCACCGAGGTCCTTTCAGTATCATTGTAACTATATAGCTAGCCAGAGCTTGTCGACAAGGGACGTCGACTTGGTAGCGTGTCCGAGCGGTGTTATACTCAAATTCTGTCAGTTGAAATGTAACCAATCGCAGGCAAGTAGGCCTCTGACGTCATGCCAGACAGAGGAGCATCAGCGATGCTCCCAGCAGCCTCAGTTATCCTCACAGACTCAGAGTAGAAGGACCTCGGCTAGGCAGATATATACCTTGCTATCTCAGTCAATAAATATATACAGAAGCGACTACTGAGTCTACATTCTACCCGAACAAGGCAAACGAATACTCGCAACACATCAGTCCTGTGAAGTAACACTCACAACACCTCATTCCTGTATTGCAACACTCACAAAACGCTATTACTATACGTTGCAAAACTCACAACACGTGAGTTTTTGCATCAAATGTCTGTGTATTCGTGTTATGAACAAATCCGCATGGGCCGTAATGAGGGTTCGAACCTACGCATGAGATGTTCCCAGATGCGCCTTAGTCAACTGTACCACGACATGGTATAGTAATGGCAGCCTGGAGTGCTGCTGCCCTCACGAGGACCCCGAAGCTTCTCTGAAGCACAATCGGTGTTTCACACAGTCCCCCCCCCCCCCCCCCCGTGCACTCTGGCTCTGTCACCAACCCGTTCTCGCAAATTTAATAAGTCAATATTGACTTATTAAATATGTGCATAGGTGACATACTTAACATAATAGATACCCTTAAAAAGATTCATAGAAAACACCGACCTTACCTAACCTTGTTAGTATCTTAAGATAAGCATCTTATTGCTTCGTAATTACAATTATTACCTAACCTATAATAGGTATAGGTTAAGTAATAATTGTAATTAAGAAGCAATAAGATGCTTATCTTAAGATACTAACAAGGTTAGGTAAGGTAGGTGTTTTCTATGAATCTTTTTAGGGGTATCTATTATGTTTAGTATATCACCTATGCACGTAGTTAATAAGTCAATATTGACTTTACGAATTTGCGAGAACGGGTTGCTGTCACCCAGATACTCCACCTCTACGCCCTTACTTCAATACACACAGAAATCACAACAGTGGAGTTGTTCATTGATATATCACACTATTGGGATGTCTGTGTACATTCATGTTATGTCTGTGTAGTTCTTGTTCCTCTATATGTTGCCTATTATTTTAATTATGTTTGTCATCCAAAATTCTTTTCTCTCTAGAATCTAAAAAGAATTAAAATAAAATTATGTTGAAAGGAATTTCCCATAATTACCTGAACTATTACTATAATATTACCATAATTACCTGAACTATTACTATAATATTACCATAATTACCTGAACTATTACTATAATATTACCATAATTACCTGAACTATTACTATAATATTACCATAATTACCTGAACTATTACTATAATATTACCATAATTACCTGAACTATTACTATAATATTACCATAATTACCTGAACTATTACTATAATATTACCATAATTACCTTAACTATTGCTATAATATTACATAATTTAGGGAATATACGTAATTTGTCTGCCACTGAGAACATGTTCACTAAAGTCTTCACTGTAGAGAGATAACTTCAAGAAAATCATTGACAAAGTTTAGTGCAAGAATTTACAACTTGTAAGTTTGTACAACCCGTCCTCCTGTTTACACAGTAGTTATGTAACGATGTGTACCATAGTACATAGGTTGACGTACTAAGCAATTAGAATGAAGAATATTGTACTATTCCCTATATAGAGTCCGAAAAAGTGGCAAAAAACAAATTCCAAGTAAACATTCCAAGTAAAGTCTTGGAATGGTCCTACAAACTTTTAACTTTATAAGTAAACTCTGAGCGTCTGGAGAAGACTTCAAATGGACCTTCCAAATGATGCTCTAGAGCAGTCTCCACTCTGGTGTTAAGAAACCAGAGTGCCCACCTGGCTGGAAACGTCTAGACTCTTCTAGAAAGCTTAAAGCGTCCAGAGTCCAACAGAGGCAACAGTCCGCAACATCTGCTTCAGTGTCTGGTGAAATCTTTCCAAGACTCTGGGGAATTGGTGTTTATGTTATACCTCTGAAACAATTGTTGGATCTCAGCTGAACGAAAATTACTACCATTGTCAGACTGGATCACACAAGGAAGTTAAAACAAGGTATAAAACTTCACAGGATGATTGATGATTGTCTTAGCTCTAATATTACGTACAGGATAGGCTTCAGGGAATTTCGTTGTAGCACACATTAAGGTTATTACAAATATATGACCAGACTTGGTCCGTATCAAAGGGCCTACACATTCTACTATGATGTGGGGAAAAGATTCAGGTGGAACTTCAATTGGATGAAAGGGAGCTCCAGGTAGTTTGGCTGGGTTTCCTCACCACTTGACAGGTTACACACTCTCGACAATATTTTGCAATATCTTACTTAAGTTTAGACCAATAAGAGTACTTTGTTACCTGAAACAACATTCGACTGATCCCTTGGCGACCACTTAAAGGATCGCCATGAGCAGCTGTGAGGACTTGTTCACGGTATACTATGGGGACCACAAGCTGGGTAACACTCTCACAGTCCTCTGAAGAGCGAGATATCTTAGATCTCCATCGTCTCATCATCATCTGATCTCTGAGAAAGTATCCAACACCATCTGCCAAACCATTCTACTCTGGAACGACTTGAGAAAACATGCATACAAACTATGGTCATTCTTTTCAAGTTGGGCCAAAGTGTGGGATTCAACATCAGTAAAATGTTCATGAATGTTCATGAACATTCCTAAGTTATGAACAGTAAGAATTCTTCAAACAAAACTCATAAACATTATACACAGACATCACAATAGTGTGATGCATCAAATGAACAAATCCACAAGGGCCGTGATGAGGGTTCGAACCTACGCCTGAGAGGATCCCAGACGCGCCTTAATCGACTGTGCCACGACATTGTCAAAAGAATTGCAACCGGGAGTGCAACTGCCCTCACAAAGACACTAAAATCATTTTTCTTCTTAGATTCTTGTTGTTTATGCAAGATACGATCTGTGTTTATGAAAGAGTAATCAGAAGCCGTCGTAGCCCAGCTGTGGGAGCGTCCTCCGAGGCCTCGTAGCCCAGCTGTGGGAGCGTCCTCCGCGGCCTCGCAGTCCAGCTGTGGGAGCGTCCTCCGCGGCCTCGTAGCCCAGCTATGGGGGCGTCCTCCGCGGCCTCGTAGCCCAGCTGTGGTAGCGTCCTCCACGGCCTCATAGCCCAGCTGTGGGAGCGTCCTCCGCGGCCTCACAGTCCAGCTGTGGCAGCGTCCTCGTAGCCCAGCTGTGGGAGCGTCCTCCGCGGCCTCACAGTCCAGCTGTGGGAGCGTCCTCGTAGCCCAGCTATGGGAGCGTCCTCCGCGGCCTCGTAGCCCAGCTGTGGGAACGTCCTCCGCCGCCTCGTAGCCCAGCTGTGGGAGCGTCCTCCGCGGCCTCGTAGCCCAGCTGTGGGAGCGTCCTCCACGGCCTCGTAGCCCAGCTGTGGGAGCGTCCTCCGTGGCCTCGTAGCCCAGCTGTGGGAGCGTCCTCCGCGGCCTCGTAGCCCAGCTGTGGGAGCGTCCTCCACGGCCTCGTAGCCCAGCTGTGGGAGCGTCCTCCACGGCCTCGTAGCCCAGCTGTGGGAGCGTCCTCCGCGGCCTCGCAGCCCAGCTGTGGGAGCGTCCTCCGCGGCCTCGCAGTCCAGCTGTAGGAGCGTCCTCCGCGGCCTCGTAGCCCAGCTGTGGGAGCGTCCTCCGCGGCCTCGCAGTCCAGCTGTGGGAGCGCCCTCCGCGGCCTCGTAGCCCAGCTGTGGGAGCGTCCTCCGCGGCCTCGTAGCCCAGCTGTGGGAGCGTCCTCCGCGGCCTCGCAGCCCAGCTGTGGGAGCGTCCTCCGCGGCCTCGTAGCCCAGCTGTGGGAGCGTCCTCCGCCGCCTCGCAGTCCAGCTGTGGGAGCATCCTCCGCGGCCTCACAGTCCAGAGTTTCACCCAGTAACGCGAGCGTCTTCTTTTAACGTTCAAGTAATAAATGTTTTTTCTTGTTTCCTTTCTTATTAAAGATGTGAGTATTAATTTGTAAAGAATCATGTACATTATCATTTTTATCAGACAATCTAAAGAGAAAATTGGAAATCAAATCAATATGGATGTGACTGTGGAACATTGGACTGCCAAAAAGTCTTTGATAGAATACCACACAGATCAATTATACAAACGTGAGAGGCAGGCGGGAGTAGACGGAAATGCACTATCTTGGGTAAGGAATTCCCTGACAGACAGGTGTCAGAGAGTGACAGTGAAGGTTCGAAGAGTCGGAAGGGAATAGAGTAACAAGCGGGGTGCCTCAAGGACCAAACTATTCCTCATTTATGTAAATAAGACTTGACTGCAGGAGTCGAGTCTCTTATATCAATGTTTGCAGATGATGCAAAACTAATGAGGAGGGTTGACAGATGAGGATTTTAGGATTCTCCAGGATGACTTGAACAGGTTGCAGAGCTGGTTCGAGAAGTGGCTGCTAGTGTTCAACAACAACAAGTGCAATGTGATGGAAATGGGGACAGGAGTCAGGAGACCGATAGGCCAATTTACGGTGAAGGGAAACTACCTCTCAAATAACGTCTTGAGAAAAAGACCTGAGAGTGGACATAATACCAATCCTATCTCCAGAGGCTCATATAAATAGAATAACGTCAGCCGCATACTCTACTGTGGCAAAAGTCAGAACATCCTTCAGAAACTTGAAGAAAGAGCCTTTTAGATAATTTTATTCCGCCTATGTGAGGCCAGTCTTAAAGTATGCCGCTCTATCATGGAGCCCCCATCTTAAAAAACACAAAAGGAAGTTCGAAAAGGTGCAGAAGTTTGCAACGAGACTCGTCCCAGAGCTCCGAGGGATGAGGTACGAAGACAGACTGAAGGAACTAAACCTGACAACGTAAGCAAAGAGGAGGGAAAGGGGGGACATGATACAGACGTATAAAATACTTGGAGGGATTGACAAGGTGGGAAACAGACAATATTTACAATGAATAACAATAGAACAAGATGGCACGGATAAAAGCTTGAGACTCAGTTGTGTCAAAGCATTTGTTAGAAAATTTTCTTTTAGCGTAAGGGTAGTGAGTAAATGGAATGACCTAAAGGAGCAGGTTGTAGAGGCTAACTCCATTCATAAATTTAAAAATAGGAATGATAGATAAATAGGTCAGGAGTCATTGCATTAAACAACCAACGACTAGAAAAGCGTGGTCCAAGAGTTAAAGCTCGATTCTGCAGGCCCAAATTGGTGAGTACAATTAGGTGAGTACACTGTAAACAACAAATGGTGCTTGTGGAGACTGAAAGATGTAGCTGCGGACTTGAGCCTCTCATTAACTCTTCGACTCATCACTGGAAAAGAGGGAGTTGCCAAAGGAATGGAAGACAGCCAATGTAGTGTCAATGTGCCAGAATGAAAGGACACAGGAGCCACTAAACTACACAGTAGCTTCATTGTCGACCATTCTCAGTTAATGTCATTCGAATTTAAAAATGTTATGTTTAATTAAAAATGATAAAACTAAGGGAAGAAGGGTTAGCTGCCTGTATTTTCATTCATAATCAACAAAGGTGTAACTCGGACCCTTTTAGTAGGTTTCCATCCCAAAATTAAAGACATGACTTTCATAAGTAAAGGAGTGCTCGTGTGGAGTAAAGAACATATCATTGGTTGGAAACAGAGGGTAATGCCGAAAGAAGAGAATTCAGCGGCGAATAGTTGCCAGTATTAAAAAACGCAAGTAGTGTACTCCCGCGAGATCATTTGGGGTCATGCAGATGTCATAACAGATACTTAATAGTCTTAAGTATCCTTGTTTGCGGATTATGCATAATTGCTGAGATTTACAAACGAAGACGTTTGAGGGAGAGTACAAGGAGATCTAGATGCACTCAAGCGGTGGTCGGACAGATGGTCACTTTCCTTTAACACAGACAAATGCAAAGCACTAAACATAGGTGAGACGAAGAGAAGGCACCTGGAATAATATAGGTTAGAAAGCTATTTCTTGATTCTGTTAACACAACAAGGTGAAGACTGCTAGGATGGTACACACGCACACGGACAGATAATTTACATCAAAGTTGTGAGAAACGTTTAGGTGACCAAAAGACTATTATCTAGGCAACGCAGTGTCCTAGACTTACTAATGTTTCACAGTTCTGTGAGATGTATAACAGTAGAAGCTATTGACAGTCATCTACAAAATCTGAAACCAACTGAATCATATGCCTACTATATCCTATTTTTGATGGTTCTGTGCAATTAGGCACTGGTAGAACAGGTTGTTCATTAGCAGTGTATAAAGAGAATGAAATGATCATGTCTAGTACACAGAGATTGAACAACTGGGTAAGCATGATACAGACTGAACTATTGGGTATTTATCTAGCTACTTAGTACCTTAAGCTCAACGGGGGTGGAGTGATATTTTGTGACTCTAAAAGTGCTCTGCAGTCCTTAAATAACCCATCACAATGTATGTTTGAAGTAGCTTGTAATATTAAATGGAATCCAATTGGGCCAATGATAATAACTATTGTATAAAATTTGTGTGGATAACATCCCATGTTGGAGTTGAAAAACATGACTTTGCAGATCGATTGGCCAATGAGGCTTGCAGGAAAGAAAATACTGATTATGACTTTGGACTATCTAATGCAATTATTAAACACATAAAAATTAAAGATATTACTTCAGATTTAGAAGAATTAAGAAATTCCCAGAAACCTGAAAGCTGCAGTATTAAAATCTATGACAACTTTTTGTAATAATAGGTATTTGCATGGTCAGCACAGTAGCCGGACCAGGCAATGTGACGTAGTCATTGCGCGAATTCGCCTTGGCTATAGGCACATCTGGCAGGTTAGTGAGGCTGAGCCACTACCAGAATATTCAGATTGTAAACTCGGTGACAAACCTTTAATGTAGTCACTAGAACACTGTATTGTTGAATGTGAAACTAAAAGATTTCAGACCTCCTGGCCTATTGTACAACCAACTGCGTAACTATTTCACTGAATCTGGTGTACTGGACGACATCCTAACAATTTATCCAAAATCTTCTTGTCAATTTATAAAAATGAAGAACAATTTTATTTATATTATTATTTTTAAACCTGCATCTCATACGAACTGATCCCAGCCCTTGTGTGGCAGTGTACAGTAGAAAATGGACACTGCTTTTGGCACGAAAAGCGGTGGAGTTTCTGATCGGGAAGGAAGAGAAAATTGCGCAGTGCGTTCCGCAGGCGCGGTGCGGCCAGTCTGGGTGGCATATAAATAGCGTGAGAGGAGAGGTCTTGCCTTCACTCCATTCCCGCCACGGTCCGCGGCTCACGAAGCGCTCCACAAAACTGCGCTGCGCCTCAATGACATGTGGGCCAGTACTCTATACTGCATTTCCAGTCCGATTTACGGTGTACACGGGACTTCTCAAGCAATGGACCTCACGCCCGCTACCACGGTCCCATATCTGATGCTCCCTGATCCTACAGGGCCTTTGACCTCCAAGGCTGATACGGCAGGGGCCCCCTGCCCTACTCAGCCAACCCTAAGGTAAAGAGAGGTTTTCTGTTCAATTTTAGTCAGGACTGTCCCCAGTGTCAGCGTGTGCCTAGCGCCATCCCTCGCGGTCCGTCCTTGCCGCCTTAGCTAGTTCTCTAGGGCCTTTTGCCCGTTCGCCTGTCTGTGGTATGCAGTTGCGCCCTACAAGACGTGACTGTTGCTGCCGCAATGCCCGAGCCGGCGTGTGTCCTGCGCCGTGCCCCATGCGGGCCGCGCCAGGTAGCGCTTCCTCCCAGACGTGCACTAGGGGCACCAGTCTGCCGTGTTCCCTAGGCGTGCCCCTAGGGGCCCTGGTTCGTGCTATGCCCGGCCAGGCTCCCTATAAGTGGCCTGGCGTCGCCCTCTGCGGCGACGCCACATGGTCAGGTTTCAGTGGTCCTGTGCACCTTGGGCTCGGCCCTAGGGGCCCAAGCCCGGTCGGCGGCGCCCACGTGGCTTGGAGCTTGGTGGAGTACTTGCCCCAGGTGTGCCCTTTGCTTCCTTCCTGCCCTCCCAGGCGTCCATTCTGGAGCCCAGTATGCTGTGTCCCCTGGGCTTGTACCTAGGGGCTATGGTTCGTGCTGTGTTTGGTCGTGCATGCCTGGCCGGGCTCCCTGCGAGCGGCGTGGCGTCACCCTTGGCGGTCACGCCATGTGGCCAGGTTATAATAGTTATTTCTGTCCCTAGGGCCCAACTCTATGGGCCCATGTCAAGGTCGGCATCACTCACGTGGCATGGCGCTCCGTGAAGCGCTTGCCCTGGGTTGTGTTTCGCTTCCTTCCTGTCCCTCTTCCTCACGCCCACGAGCAGGAGACGCCCATGTGGTGGCGGTGTCCCGGTGGGCAGGCCCTGAAGCTTCCTTGCCTAAGGGCTGCCTTGGCATCAGGGTGGGGCTTAGCCGAGAGCCTTCCCATCTTCTGCTGTCTCTATGGCCCAGGCTGGGGGGGGGGGCACTACAGCTTCTATGGCCAGGCATGCAGTGGCTTGTTTGCCCTACGCTGCCCCTTGAGGCCCAGGTCCCGGGCTTTATCCTGTTATGTTACGGGTGGCTGACAGGTCCGACCGGTGTAGCTCGGCATGTTTGTTCCCAGACGTTTCGTCTGACTGGTGTTGCCGGTACGTTTGCTCCCAGATGTTGTGTCTGACCGGTGTTGCCGGCACGAGTGTTCCCAGACATTTCGTCTGACCGGTATAGCCCAGCACATTGTTCCCAGATGTTTTGTCTGACCAGTGTAGCCAGCTTGTTCGTACCCGACGTTTTGTCTGGCCGGTGTAGCCCGGCATGTTCGTCCCCGATGTTTTGCCTTCCCCCTTGGTAGCCCAGCATGTTCGTACCCAGACGTTTTGTCTGGCCAGGATAGCCCGGTATATTCGTACCCAGACGTTTTGTCTGGCCGGTGTAGCCCGGTATGGTCGTCCCAGACGTTTTGTCTGACCGGTGTAGCCCGGCTTGTTCATAACCAGGCGTTTTGTCTGGCCGGTGTAGCCCGGCATGTTCGTCCCAGACATTTTGTCTGTCCAGTGTAACCCGGCTTGTTCGTCCCCAGATGTTTTGTCTGACCTGTGTAGCCCATTATGTTCGTCCCAGACGTTTTTGTCTGATAGCCCGGCATGTTTGTACCCAGACGTTTTCGTTCGTCCGGTGTAGCCGCCATGTTGTTCCCACACGTACACGTTCCCTCTCATTCTCCCTATTCAGTTCCACTACCTTAAGTGTAGGCGCCCTGCCGTCAAGCGGTCTGTCCATTTTTTTGGTCTTGTTATGTTATTTATATTATTTATTTAAGATTTTCTAAAATTAATTTATTACATTGTTCAGCTTTCAGTTATGTCTTGTATTTACTTTAATAATACTGTTGCAGTGTTAAAGCAGTGTCCATTTCTAGAGGGATACTTAAATAATTTTTGAATTTAACTTTTGAGAATAATACTGTTTTAATCTAACCAAACTATACCATGAATAATACTGTTTTAATCTAACCAAACTATACCATGAATAATACTGTTTTAATCTAACCAAACTGTACCATGAATAATACTGTTTTAATCTAACCAAACTATACCATGAATAATACTGTTTTAATCTATTTTAATTGTTCAGCTTTAAATACAAGGATATTAATAATACTGTTTTAATCTATTTAATTGTTTAACTTTCAGTTATGTCTTGTATTTACTCCGCTATTTATTCTCTGCATTTTCTAGCATTGCTTAAGCCTCATGCCTATCTTGCTGTTTTATTGGCCTTGCATTCATGTTTTGTATTCATCACGGCACGTTATTCGACAGGGAGTCTGCTCCTATTTTGGTGTTTTATAATTATCTATATTATTTAACTGTGGTTTCAGATATAATTTTTACATTGTGTAAGAAGCTCTGCATTTTCCACCTGCAATTTAGCTTTGCTTATGCCTTTAATCTTTAGTTCATTGGTCTTGCAATTGACTTGTACTCTTCTCTGCAATTTTGTCGCAATTTAAGCATGGGTCCAGCTTCTTGTTTTAATTTACTTATCTCTGGCTTTCCAATTATGTTTTGTTTAATTCTCGCTTACAGTCTTGAGTCACTAAGTCACTTTCAGCTAGGTCATACTAGTTGTTGTGTATACAGGTTGTCCCCCCCCCATTTTTCCTCTGTTCATCGTCCTATTCTTCCATACTTGCGAGTTATTCTATTTAAGGTGACTTTTTTATTGTCAACTTTTTCTTTGTTCTTAAGTACTTAAGCCCTTCCTAAGGCTTGGGCCTGCTTTTTCTGTCAGTTGCCGTTAGGCGACGTTTCTCTTCTCCTCACTTCTTTGTTGTTCTCGTTTGATCCCCAGCCTCACGCCCCCCCCCCCCCCTTCAGGACGCCCGGCTCGGGGGGTGTGCGTAGGCTCTGCGCTCCTTGCTGCTGCTGTTCTTCTCCTATGTCAGTTTCTCTCCAGCCCTTATTCTAACATTTGTTACTGTCCGTTATTCTCACTCAATATGGTCACTTAATTTTACTTTTACATTCGTTTACTTGTGTATGTGACGTTTGCTGGTGCGGCAGCTGGGTCTCCCTGCCTGCTTTTTTTCCCGTTAGTCCTACCAATGCTTACGTTTCTTCTTTCCGCAGTGGCGAGAAGCCGGAACACGCAGCAACTGCAACACGGAAGAGGGCTCGAGCGGCGTCGACGCGAGGAAAACAGCGCATTGGTGCGAGGATACAGCCGGCCAAGGCCGGAACGAAACACACCCGTTTCGCCTCCCCCTCCTCGGGGGCCTCCTCGGGCGGCTCGGATACTGACGGCGAGCACACTTCCCAGAGGCCCCCTGCCGGCAAAGGGGCGGGTGGCACAGCGTCGCAGCCTCCACCCCTTTTGGCCGACGACTAGACGACGCTGCAGGCGCTCATCGCGCAGACTCGGGGGCCCTCTCGTGTCACAAGCCATCTATGTATGGGGACCACCGAGGCCAACCCTGCCGTGGCTGCCACAGCCATCCCGCCCTCCCCTACCGACCGTGGCCCACGGACCAGGGCCAGGGAGCATACGTCGAGGCGACGTGAGAGCTCCTCCAGTCTGTCCTTTTACGATGAGTCCCCCGCGGAGCGCCCCCCCCCTTACTAGCCCCTGGCCGGGGCTACTCCGGGCGACCCCAGGCTCCAGCATCCCACTCTTGGGCGTGCACGTCCCACAGGCCCTTCGGGAGAGGGTCTGGGCAAACAAGTATGTGGACCTCAGGCAATTGCTTGCCTATGAACGGGAACCAGGATCTTTCAAGACCCACTCTGTGCCAAACCCTGACGCCCAGGCAGCTGGTAAGAAGCAGCCGCCCCTGACGCCGGACCAGTGGGCGCATGGCCTCGACATTTACGCGACAATCTACGTCGAGAAGCACCCAGCGGAGGCTCAGGCGCTGTTCACCTATGCACGTTACGTGAAGACCATGAAGACGACCCTCAAAGGCGACTGGATGTGGTACGACAAGGCCTTCAGGTGGGACAGGGAGAGGTCGGGCTGTTCTTGGTTGGATTACAGGCTGGACTTGGAATTTCGCTTGGTGCAAAGCCTCGCCCAGGCCACTGCTCAGCCGACGTGGCAGGAGGCGGGGCGACCGGCAGCCCTTACTCTCTCTAGCACCCGGGCAGCAGGGCTCCCCCCGGGCTACTGCTTCGCCTACCACTTGGGGGGACCCAGCCGCACTTTCACCTCATGTTCATTCAAGCACTACTGCCTGCGCTGCCAAAGGAGGCACCCTGCCTACAGCCCATGTCCTCCAGCACGGCCCCGCGACGAACCCTCCCAGGAGCAGCGCCCCCGTCGCCACCCACAAGTTAGGGGTTCGAAGAGCTAGGCTTGACTCCAACTGATTACGCCCCTCACTCATTGGACTTGGCGGGGCCCTCAGTCGTCTCTAGACGGGCTTGCCGAACGGCGCTAATGACGGTCAGCAGGTGGAAGAGTGACGTTTTACTTCCTAGTCGGGTTGCCGAAGTTGCTCTGCCACCCTGAGGTTTTCCCTCGCGGCCAGCGGGCACTCGCCCTTCGGGGAAGGGGGAGGGGTGTCCGGCCTGCTAGCCTGCGGAGTGGGGGTGCAGCGCCGGTCCTCAAGTGTTCCGCTGTCCGCAGCTACTACTTTGACTTTACAGCCATTCTACTAGTAAGCCCTACCTTAAGTCAGGAAATTCTTTCTCCTTATTCCTTGGCGGCATGGCCTATGGCCTGGGGTTATTTTCTTCTCCAAATTCATATCAGGCTTTTCCAGACTTTATGTAATTTTCTGCCACCTGATTAATTTCCGTATTTCCAGCTAGGGTTTACCATTATGTTATGTTGTTCACTTATATTTACTCATGGTGTCCTGACTGTTATACTTAGAGTTAGATTTATGTGACATTCGCCTTACTTCTAATTCTAGACAATAGGCCATTAGGTTTCTGCAGATTTTGTTACTAGGCTATAAGATTACTTATATTTTACTACGGGTGTACAATTTAAGTTGATTCGGTGTACTTTGAGTTAGCCATGGCTACGTTATACAATTGACTTACTTATAGACGCCAGATTTACTTCTGCAGAAATTATTCTACTTGTACTTCTACTACGTAATAAATAAGCCCCCCATACTGTTGGTGTCTTCCTTCCCCTGATCAGAAACTTGTTTTTACATATTAGTACATTGAAACAGTGACGGTAACTGTGGTGTTTGTGTGTTACTGAGGAAGTCTTGATTGTGGGGTTGATATAAAGCCATTGCTTGGTTACTGACTTTAATACTTAATATGATTACATGACTAGTAGCTACCAAGCTTGGCGGGCGTCCTGTACGCTCTCCATTGTTTACCTCCACTCTCTCTCTGGCGTCCCAGCCGCCGCACATAGAAAACGGATGGTACCATTTTCTGTGAACATGACATCCCTCCTTTTCTTTAAAAAGAATGAATACAGGATGTCTACCATGCTTGTAGCACAAAGCAAAGTTATTGACACAAAGTAAGTTATTACCATATCAAGAGATACTGCATACATTTAACATTAATTAAGCACACAAAGAATTTAAACAACTTAATCTTTTCCACAAAGGATTTCAATGTTAAAAATACATATGCAATGTTAAACATACATGAAAGAAACTGTACTACAAAGTTACAAAATATTGAATGAGATATCTGCATTATTCAAACAATATTAAATTTAGTTCAGCATGACAAGTAAATACTTTTCATTACATAGGAACACAATTAATCATCAAATCGTGTAGGGCGTTTAACATGACGTTTAGGACGAGAGTCCTTAAATGCAATAACATCCCTTGATGAATTGTTTGTCGGGTTATAACTATTTTTTTCTTTTTCTTTTGCACGACTTTGCACTTCATCATTTTCTACACTAGTTGGAATCACTTTGAAATAAGCCATATTACGTGTTATACTATGATCTCTATTACTAGCTGTTACCATAGTTCCTTTTACACTAATCACTTTATATGGTTTTGTATCATACGGCATATCTAACTTTCCCTCTTTTTTCTTTTTAACGAGAACAGTGTCACCAACCTTTATGAACTGTTCCTTTGCACGTTGATCATGAGCAATTTTCATTTTGCCCTTGGCTAGTGCATC
Organism: Procambarus clarkii; assembly: GCF_040958095.1. NCBI lineage: Eukaryota > Metazoa > Arthropoda > Malacostraca > Decapoda > Cambaridae > Procambarus > Procambarus clarkii. The sequence continues at coordinate 25,895,409 of NC_091164.1, read as the reverse complement.
CTTCTGAGCGAGACGTTTATCCGTTACCTCGGCTGGCATGACGGGTAGTGCGATTCTCATAGGACGTCCAAATAAAAGTTCGCCAGGCGACTTGCCCAGTGTTCCATGTGGTGTTGCACGGTAGTTCCTGAGAAAAGCATACATAGCTTGTTTCCAGGATCGTCCTTCGGCATGAGCACAGCGTACCGCTTTCATGAGAGGTTGCATGAATCTCTCAACTTCTCCATTTGCTTGAGGATGTAGTGGCATCACACGGCGGTGTTTGAATCCAATATGCTCAGCAAAGTTGACGAAGTCTTGTCCATTGAATGGCGGTCCATTGTCTGTCTTGACAACTTCAGGAATGCCAAAGTTTGAAAAGATCTTGTCGAGTTTCGGGATGACAGCCTTTGCAGATGTGGAAGTGATGATTTCTACTTCTGGATAACGTGAGTGATCATCAATGACTACCATCAAGTACTCTCCAGTTGGTAGTGGTCCGCAGAAGTCCATCGATACTTCCGTCCATGGTGCAGCAGGTAGTGGTGAAGGTTGTAGAGGTGTTGGTCTTGAAGTATCCACTGCAGCTTGGCAAGGGACACAGGCATCATGCATATCCTTTGCTTGACGATCAATGCCAGGAAACCACACCTTTTCTCGTAGCAGCTGTTTGGTCCTAACAAGACCTTGGTGTCCTTGATGTGCAAGCTTCAGAGCACGTTGCTGGAGAACAGCTGGAATCACGATACGAGTACCTCGCAGCACAGTGTCGCGTTGTTGCGTAACACTTAATTCTGTCTGGATGCGTTCAAGTGCTTTGAATGCATCTTGGTCAACTCCTGAGGGTGGGATGCGAGGAAACTTTTTCTTAGTCAATGCATCCACTGTTGCTTGCAGAGTTGGGTCCTCTAGGGTTGCAGTACGGATTTCATCAAGAGTAAGAGCCTTAGGGACTGCATCACAGGTTACAGAGTGTACATATTCCTCGGCAGCTTGCTGATGCTTGGTGATGGTGAAACTGTTGGCAGGATGTCGACTGATGTAATCAGCGGGATTGCCTGCACCCGGCTTGTATTTCACCGTAAAGTTGTATGGTTGCAGACGAAGAGCCCATCTCTCAATGCGAGCTGGTGGTTTGGACTTTGGATTATTGAAGATGGTCTCCAACGGTTTGTGGTCAGTGACTATCGTGGTGAAGGGTGCACCAAGCAGATACACATTGAAGTGTTCACAGCCCCATACAAGAGCAAGAGCTTCCTTCTCTGTCTGACTGTATCGTTGCTCAACATCTGTGAGAGAACGGCTGGCGTAGGCAATTACTACTCTGGAATCTGGTTGACCAGGTTTGTGTTGGGCTAAAACAGCACCTAATCCAACAGGACTAGCATCCACCGTTAACTCAGTGTCCATTGATGAATCAAAGTATGCAGCAGTCGCATTCTCTACTAGTGCATCTTTCACAGCATCAAATGCATTTTGCTCAATATCGCTCCAGTACCATGATGCATTTTTCTTCAGGAGCTCATGTAGAGGCTTCGTAATGGTAGCAAAATCTGGAATGAAGCGAGAACAGTAGTTTGCCATTCCCAGAAAACTATGTACTTCAGTGGACGTTGAAGGAGGTGCAGCATTCTTGATATCTGCAACTTTCTTAGGATCTGGAGACAGACCTTTGTCACTAAGTACATGTCCAAAGAATTCAATTTTATGTTGATTGAACTCACACTTTGCTCGGCTTAGCGTCAAATTCTTTTCTCGTAAGCGTTGCAATGTTGCACGAAGAGCTTTGTCGTGTTCAGCTTGAGTACGGCCATAAACAATGATGTCATCAGACATGTTGTCAGCATTAGGTATGTCTTGCAATACCTGGCTGATGATGTGCTGGAATACCTCGGCAGCACTGTTAATACCAAAACTCAGGCGCTTGTACCTATACAGACCTCGATGTGTCGTAAACGTTGTGATGAATCGACTCTCCTCATCAAGTTCAAGCTGATGATAGCCCTTGTTTAAATCTAACTTGCTGAATACAGTTGCACCATTCAAGCGGTAGATCATATCATCTACAGTCGGTGTAGGATGGCGTTCACGCATTATTGCCTTGTTGGGAACACGCATGTCCACACAAATGCGTATCTCATCTGGATTCTTCGGCTTTGGTGGAGTGACAATTGGGCTTACCCATGGTGTTGGGCCTGTTACTGGTTCAATGATATCTAGTTCCATCAGCCTATCCAGTTCGGCATCGACTTTCTTGCGAGTATGGAATGGTTGTCGGCGATGTGGTTGGGCAACTGGAATTACATCTGGGTTGATATGCAGATGTACTTTGCTATCAGTATAACAACCTATGGATTTAAATCGATCAGAAAATTCAGCAACAATACCATCAACATTGTTTGCAGATTCCACTGCTACAGCATTAGAAAGCTGAAGTAGCCCCAATTTGGTTGAAGTCTTGTAACTGAGTAAAGACTCCTTTGCATTCCTAACAACATGGAATGTAGTAGTGAGCATTGCATTCTTTGACTTAATCTCTGCAGTGAAAGTTCCAATCACTGGCAAGGCTACCTTTGAAGCATAGGCAGTGGCTTTGCCATTATAGTTCTCAAGCTTTGGGAACTGTTTTTTAAATTTCTCATAGTGGCACTCAGCAATGGTGTCAATGTTTGATCCAGTGTCAATGAGAACCTTGAGACAAATACCAGCAATGTATACACATGTCTCTGGGTTGTTTGGAAGATCATTCCATTCTGTGATTGTTTGTACTCCATAAGTATAATCACATTCACTGTCATCTGAGACTGGTTGTAATGAAATGTTGTCTTGTACATTATTAACATTCTGGATATGAGGTGCAATATTGTGTTTACCACCTCGACCCCTATGACCTGATCCTCGTACAGTGCTTTTATTCATTGACTGTGGTTTCTTTAGTGCGGAACGACACATAGCACCAAAATGACCTAGTTTTCCACACTCATAGCACTTCTTACCTTGAGCAGGACAAACATTATCTTGGTGTGGGTAGTCTCCTCCACAATTGTAACATTTATTGTTGACACCCTCTGATGTAGGTCGTTGTGACTGCTTGAGCCTTGTTCCTTGACCCCAGTTGTGACGTGGTTCTCGGCTAAATTTACTGTTAGGTTTGGCATGATATCTTCTTTGATCACGGTGTCCTCCCTGAACCTTACGTACCTCATCACTGTTAGTAACAGTGGCAGAACCGTTATTGGCACTGCACTCCATGACACGAGCATCACGTGCAGCATCTTCCATTCGACGAGCAATATCCAGTATCTTGGTAAGAGAACTTTCATCATCAACAAGTTCTAGAGCTCTTCGACGGAGACGTGTAGATGTGCATGTTTCAATTATTTGCTGTTTGATTTCTTTGTCAACATCAGCAAACTCACAATGGGCTGCTAAACCCTGCAGACGTGTGTGGTATTGATCCACAGTTTCATTGGAGAGTTGTTTTGCTCTCCTGAAATGCATAATTTCCATAGCAGTATTTTGCCTTGGTTTGAAATGCTCTGTTAGTTTGGCTTTGGCAGTGTCATAATCTTTGGCACCACCAGTGTCTTTCAGTGTGTCAAAGATGTCACAAACTCTATCACCTGCATAATGAAGTAGAAAGGCACGCTTTCTTTCAGCACTTTTGATGTCAGAAACTATCAACAAATTTTCAAACCTTTTAAGCCATTTGACCCACCTCTGTGACAGGTTTGTCTGGTCACAGTCAGGATCAAATGCAGGAAACTGAGGTATATTTGCCATTTTTACTGAATAAATGTAACTTATCACTTAAATGTTCCTCAGAATATTAAACACTGCACTGAATATGTTAGTCAAGGATTCACTATAATTACTTTAATTTTGCAAAGCACACAAGCATTTTAATGCAAAAGTTCACAACAGTGCACAATATAGCAGCAACTGACTTCTTACCTAGCCCTTGTGTACATGTGTTGTTCCTACTCACAGCAGCAGCACAGCAGTTGGTACAGCAGCAGTTGGTACAGCAGCAGTTGGTACAGCAGCAGTTGGTGCAGCAGTTGGTACAGCAGTTGGTGCAGCAGTTGGTACAGCAGTTGGTACAGCTGTCAGTTCAGTGTGATGAATTTTGTAGCACGAAGCGTCGTTTCGTAACCAAAACATCAGGTTTTGTACACATCAATGCGTCGTTTTGTACACAACGTCGGCAGATTCCTCAGTACACAGTTTCTTCAGCACAGCTTGGGTAGCACACAGCTTGGGTAGCACACAGCTTGGGTAGCACACAGCATCGGTTAGCACACAGCATCGTTTAGCACACAGCATTGGTTAGCATACAGCATCGGTTAGCATACAGCATCGGGTATGGCGCTCACAGCTTCTCTTCCTCCTCCAGGCAGCATGCTTCTCCCTTGTGTTTGAAACTGAACAAATACCTGCATTCACAGTTCATCCTCGTCGCCAATGTGGTGTTTGTGTGTTACTGAGGAAGTCTTGATTGTGGGGTTGATATAAAGCCATTGCTTGGTTACTGACTTTAATACTTAATATGATTACATGACTAGTAGCTACCAAGCTTGGCGGGCGTCCTGTACGCTCTCCATTGTTTACCTCCACTCTCTCTCTGGCGTCCCAGCCGCCGCACATAGAAAACGGATGGTACCATTTTCTGTGAACATGACAGTAACTATGATATATATGCGCTTCAGTCTACAGTTCAGACCTTGTTCAGTCTTGTGTGTGATCCTCTGTCCTGTGTGACAGTGAATGCCAGCATTATCCTCATTCTAATAAGTCTTTATTATATTCTTAAAATTAGGCTAAATTGCAATTAATTTTAATTAATAACGATATTAATAATAATAAGTCACAACCATATCGATTTGATCTCCAATTTTCTCTACAGATTGTATTAAAAAAAAGGGATAATTTACTAGATTACTTCCAAATTAGTATTCGCATCTTAATAATAAAGGGAACAAGAAAAAACATTTATAACATGAACAATAAAAGAAGACGATAGCATTTTGTGGGTGGAACTCTGGCCTGTGAGGCCGCGGAGGACGCTCCCACAGTTGGGCTACAAGGCCGCGGAGGACGCTCCCACAGCTGGACTGCGAGGCCGCGGAGGACGCTCCCACAGCTGGGCTACGAGGCCGCGGAGGACGCTCCCACAGCTGGACTGCGAGGCCGCGGAGGACGCTCCCACAGCTGGACTGCGAAGCCGCGGAGGACGCTCCCACAGCTGGGCTACGAGGCCGCGGAGGACACTCCCACAGTTGGGCTACGAGGCCGCGGAGGACGCTCCCACAGCTGGACTGCGAGGCCGCGGAGGACGCTCCCACTGCTGGACTGCGAGGCCGCGGAGGACGCTCCCACAGCTGGGCTACGAGGCCGCGGAGGACGCTCCCACAGCTGGGCTACGAGGCCGCGGAGGATGCTCCCACAGCTGGGCTACGAGGCCGCGGAGGACGCTCCCACAGCTGGGCTACGAGGCCGCGGAGGACGCTCCCACAGCTGGGCTACGAGGCCGCGGTGAACGCTCCCACAGCTGGGCTACGAGGCCGCGGAGGACGCTCCTACAGCTGGGCTACGAGGCCGCGGAGGACGCTCCCACAGCTGAGCTACGACGGCTTCTGATTACTCTTTCATAAACACTGATCTTATCTTGTGTAAGCACCATGGATCTAATAAGTAAAATGAAATCCAGTCTTGTTTGGATTAGTGAGTTACCAAGTTTATAGATAAGTAAACAGGATATGAATAATATTTGTTGAATTGTTACTGTTCATGAACTTTGGAATGTGTTTGAATAAGTGGAAGTAACGTCAACGATGTCTATATATGTATGGTCCAGGCATAATTAGCACACACACACACACACACACACACACACCAACACAGTCATTTAGACATACACATGAGCATGCAAGCGCTGATTTGATGTGTACTTCAGTAGAAAATTACAAATATAATCAGAATTTCAATAAGGTTTAACTACTCAGATGAAGTTGTAAAACACATTGTATCTAGCTTTACTATAACATTCTAACCATAAGCACTCATCCACTGCCTTACTGTAACTAACATAAGAATCATGAACACTCACCCACCACGTTACTGTAAGCAACATGTGAGTCATAAACACTCACCCACCACGTTACTGTAAGCAACATGTGAGTCATAAACACTCACCCACCACGTTACTGTAACATGTGAGTCATAAACACTCACCCACCACGTTACTGTAAGTAACATGTGAGTCATAAACACTCACCCACCACGTTACTGTAAGCAACATGTGAGTCATAAACACTCACCCACCACGTTACTGTAAGCAACATCCTACGCTAAGTACCTGCCATAAAGTTTGAACAAAATAACATACATAATATTACAAATATACGGTATACTTATAATATTATAAATATTAAACATATAAATATATATACATATAATTTTATAAAGAGTTAAAAGGACTGACATCAATAAGTGATCCATACAGTGAATCTGAAATACAATACAATACATCAGAAAATGGAGAGGTGTGGCGAGTGTTCGGGAGTACTGGGAAGACGTAATGTAGGCGTAACGTGCTGCATCTGTAACATAAGATTTCACCTGGGCTGTACAGAATTAGCTCCAGGATGCATACAAAGGTAAGGAATTTACTGGGTTTGCAAAGATGACAGATTAATGTTAGAGAACATAACTAAACTGATGAAAAACATTCCCGAGTCACAGAGATTATCATTCACAGACAGGCTACCAGTGATATATGCGGACTGGGAAAAGTCAACATTGGATAACGACCAAAACTCAGGAACAGATAGTTTAGAGAACCGCAGCAGTAGTGTGGAGGAGGAGACTATTGTGGTACAAAATAACAGTAATATTGCAGAGCCAGATAATATAAACGATGAGAGCAACAATAAAGACAGAGTGTATAGATGAAAGAATTGGGACGAAAAACGGAGATGGCTCCAATAAAGAGGTAGACAAGACAGTCACAGATATAAATACCTTGAAAAACGCAAAACCGGAATACATTTGGAAATTCTACGCTAAAGGAATATGCAAATATGGAAAATTAGGAGCAAAATGCCATTTTCTGCATACTCGAAAATGCAGGAACATGTTGGAGAGGGGTACATGCCGTTTTGGAACAGGGTGTAGATACTTCCACCCTAAATTATGTCAATTTTCTATTAGGGACAAAAAATGCTACAATCTTCAGTGTCCGGAATTCCATGTGAGAGGTACAGAGCGTTATAGACGGGAAGACCAATATGACACTACTGGAAATTTTTTAGAGGAAGGCAGAAACAGAGTAGTAAATATAAGAGAGAGGAACAGTCAGATGGAACCACTACAGGATTACAGAGGGGAACGGAGATACCCACAAGACTGGAATTCAAATTATCAACAAGCACACAGGTACTACACCAGACAACACCCGTCCTACTACCAAAACTGGACGAATCACTTCCAAAACGACACACCCTGGACACAAACACAGTGGCCTCCTTACCAGAGCCTCAGATATTAACACCAAGTAAGGCTTCCAGCACTTCCACTAACACGATAACATCATTTATATTTGCCAACATCCAGGGTATAAAAACACGCAAATCCAACAAAGTTCACTTTATAGATGGTCTCCTTCATGAGGCAAATGCAGTGTTTGCAGCCCTAACAGAAACCCACACAAAGGACTACCATGATGGTGAAATATGGATCTCAGAGTACAATCTTTTCAGATGTGATAGGAAACACCGGCTTCAGGGTGGGGTCAGCCTCTACATCAAAGACACACTCATCTGTACTGAGCTGCTAAACACCTCAAATGATATGGTGGAAGTGCTGATAATCAAAATAGAGATTTTAAATGTAGTTATTGTCCTTGTATATAAGTCACCGGAGGCAAACCCTCAGCAGTTTAAAGACCAACTAATGAAAATAGAACACTGCTTGGAAAACCTCACAAATCCAGCTCCGAACATCATCCTGTTTGGGGACTTCAACCTACGGCACCTGAAATGGAAGCACCTGGCTAATACAGTAATATCAGAAAGAATACCAGGAAGTAGCCTAAATGAACAGGCACATGCAAATGACCTGCTACGGATGTGCGACAGGTTTGCCTTAAACCAGCAAATAGTAGAACCAACTAGGAAGGAGAACACGCTGGGCCTCATTTTCACTAATAATGATGAATTGATCAGGAACATAATGATTACAAATACCTATTACTGAGATCACAACTTAATTGAAGTTATGACAACCATGGGGAGTAGACCTTCAAAACCAGTCCAGATTCCAGGTGGAGGAGATTTCAGCAAATTCAACTTCAATAATAAACAGATAAACTGGGAGCAAATAAACCAGGACGTCACAGAAATAAACTGGGAAGAACAGCTAGAAAATGCAAACCTGAACCAGTACCTGGAAAAAATAAGCTCAGTAGCACTAGAAATATGTTCAAACCGCATACCTCTAAGAAAAAAGAGGAAGAGATGCAGATTGGAACGGGAACGTCGTTCCCTATATAGGCGAAGAAAACGAATCGCGGAACAACTTGAGAGTCGCACCCTATCTCAAGAACGGCGAAGAAGGTTAGGTAGAGAAATAGAAACAATTGAACGGAAGCTACAAGAATCATACAAAACCCAGGAGAGGCAAAGAGAGCAAAAGGCCATCAGTGAAATAGAGAGAAATCCGAAATATTTTTTCTCCTATGCAAAATCAAGATCAAAAACCACATCTAGTATCGGGCCCCTGCGAAAGGGAGATGGAACTTTCACCGATGAAAACAAAGAAATGAGCGAGCTACTGAGGAAGCAGTACGACTCTGTTTTCAGCGAGAGATTGATAACCCAAATGAATTTTTCATGGATATGATACCAACTTCCAATCATATATCAGACGTCACCCTATCCCCACTGGATTTTGAAGAAGCCATAAACAGTATGCCTAGGCACTCTGCACCAGGCCCGGATTCTTGGAACTCCATATTCATAAAGAACTGTAAAAAGCCACTATCGCAGGCCCTCCACATTCTGTGGAGACAAAGCCTAGATACTGGTGTTATTCCTGATATACTAAAAACAGCAGAGATAGCACCACTTCATAAAGGAGGAAATAAGGCAGAGGCAAAAAATTACAGACCGATAGCACTAACATCGCACATCATAAAAATTTTTGAGAGAGTGCTAAGAAAGTAAGATCACAAAATACATGGAATCACAGCATCTCCATAACCCCGGACAACATGGTTTCAGAACAGGGCGCTCTTGTCTGTCGCAGTTGCTGGACCACTATGATATGGCATGAGATGCTATGGAAGACAAACAAAACGCTGATGTAATTTACACAGATTTCGCAAAAGCTTTTGATAAATGTGACCATGGTGTTATTGCACATAAAATGCGTTCAAAAGGAATTACCGGAAAAATAGGCAGATGGATCTACAATTTCCTGACCAACAGAACCCAATGTGTAATAGTCAACACAATAAAATCCAGCCCATCAACCGTGAAGAGCTCAGTCCCCCAGGGTACTGTGCTTGCTCCAGTACTTTTTCTCATCCTCATATCGGATGAGGATGAGAAACACAAGAACACAACCTATAGCACTGTATCATCCTTTGCAGATGACACTAGGATCTTCATGAGAGTAGGCAACATAGAGAACACGGCAAACCTCCAATCAGATGTAGATCAGGTCTTTCTATGGGCTACAGAAAATAATATGGTGTTTAACGAAGATAAGTTCCAGCTCATGCGCTATGGAAAAAATGAAAATATAAAAACGGAAACCAAGTACAAAACTCAGGCAAATTATAACATAGAACGAAAAGGCAATGTAAAGGATCTGGGTGTACTCATGTCGGAAGACCTTACCTTTAAAGAACACAATAAAGTAGCCGTCACAACTGCAAGAAAAATGCTAGGTTGGATAACAAGAGCTTTTCACACTAGAGATGCTATACCGATGATGATACTTTTCAAAACGCTTGTGCTCTCTATAGTGGAGTACTGCTGCACAATGACAGCCCCTTTCAAAGTTGGAGAAATTGCTGACCTGGAGAGCGTGCAGAGATCCTTTACTGCTAGAATCCACTCAGTAAAACATCTAAACTATTGGGACCGACTAAAGAGCCTAAAACTGTACTCCCTTGATCGCAGGCGGGAGAGGTACATAATAATTTACACGTAGAAAATATTAGAGGGGCTGGTCCCAAACCTGCACACAGAAATAACATCACATGAGACCAGAAGACATGGCAGGATGTGCAGAATACCCCCGTTGAAAAGCAGAGGTGCAACAGGTACTCTGAGAGAGAACTCTATCAACATCAGAGGTCCGAGACTGTTCAACACGCTTCCACTACACATAAGGGGCATAACTGGCCGACCCCTCACAGTGTTCAAGAGAGAACTATCAACATCAGAGGCCCGAGACTGTTCAACACGCTTCCACTACACATAAGGGGCATAACTGGCCGACCCCTCACAGTGTTCAAGAGAGAACTGGATAAGCACATCCAAAGGATACCTGATCAACCAGGCTGTGACTCATACGTCAGGCTGCGAGCAGCCGCGTCCAACAGCCTGGTTGATCAGTCCGGCAACCAGGAGGCCTGGTCGACGACCGGGCCGCGGGGACGCTAAGCCCCGGAAGGACCTCAAGGTAACCTCAAGGTAACATGTAAATCATAAACACTCACCCACCACGTTACTGTAAGCAACATGTGAGTCATAAACACTCATCCAACATTATACTTCTAACAACAAATGGTATTTGTGGAGACTGAAAGATGTAGCTGCGGACTTGATCCTACAATTAACCCTTCGACTCATCACTGAAAAAGAGGGAGTTGCCAAATCAATGGAAGACAGCCAATGTAGTGTCAATGTGCCAGAAAGAAAGGACACCGGAGCCACTAAACTACACAGCAGCTTCATTATCGACCATTCTCAGTTAGGCGCTAGAGAAGCTTGCAAGGAAACGTCTCCTGGAACGCTTAACAAATAAAGATTTCTCTCTAAGCACCAGCATGGATTTATTTAAGATAGAGAATGTTATAGGAATTCATAAGTGTTATGTTTAAATAAAAATGATAAAAATAAGGGAAGAAGGGTTTGCTGCCTGTATTTTCATTGAAAAGAAACAAACGTTTACCACATTTCTTTTTAGAAGGTCTCAATCCCAGAATTGAAGATCAGGATTTCATAACTAAAGGAGTGTTAGTGTGGAGGAGAAACATATCATTGGTTGAAAACAGAAGATAATGCAGAAAGAAAAATCAGCGGCAAAAGATTCAAATATTAAAAAAACGCAAGTAGTGTACCCCCGCGAGATCATTTGGGGTAATTCAGATTGTGATATATGTCATCAAACTAACAGAAGAATGTCTTAGGTATTCATACTTGCGGTTTGTGCATAATTGCTGAGATTTACAAACAATGACGTTTGAAGGAGAGTACAAGGAGATCTAGATGGTCAGATGGTCACTTACCTTTAACACTGACAAATACAAAGATCTCAACGTAGGTGAGACGAAGAGAGGGCACCAGGAATAATTTAGGCTAGAAACAGATTTTTTTTTATTCTGTTAACACGGTGAAGACTGCTAGGATGGTACACGTGCACATGGACAGATAATTTACATCAAAGTTGTGAGAAACGTTTAGGTGACCAAAAGACTATTATCCAGGTAATACAGTGTCCCAGACTTACTAATGTTCCATAGACACATACATATCGATTTGATCTCCAACTCTCCCTATATATTGTTTGATATTTTACTATATTCTTTCCAAATTAATACTCACATCTTAAGAATTAAAAAAATGAAAAACTATATTAGGAGAAAAGTAAAAGAAGCCTCACTACGATAATGGGTGGAATTCTGGACTAGTTGCATGTGAAAAGGGCTGCAACTGTTCTAAGTTTCAATATCACAGCTTATGCAGAACCGGAGAATTTTTTTTTCAACACATATTACACATTTTCAACAATTTACTACAACCACAAGTGTCAAATGAAATCATTTCTATGACACTGTTCTATCTCATTAGCATATACTAAAGAATTTGTATTACTGGATTTTCCAAAATATGTTTAGTTTGACTAATATCAATAATCAAATTTCCCTCCCCCCCCCCCACAAAAAAAAAATATGCATATATATCATGTCTATTTACTATTTATAAAATCAATAAATAAACTTAGAAAAAACGCTTCTTACAGATTGTAGAGACATAAACTCTACATTTAAAGTGTAAGTTTCATGTAAATTTAATAAAAAATGAAAGAGAAGTAGTTACATGTATGTTACTTGATTAAAAAGTTATAATGAAATGAAGTCAGAGGTGCTGCCATCTGTGGCTGAGGTTGACATCAACCAATTTCTTCCACAATTTGCACCCTTACAGAAAGGATTACGTGCATTCAGGTGTATAAGTTTCATGCAAATCGCCTGATAAACAAATAAGAAAAAAAATCTATTTTTTTTAACTCATTTATTTTATAAAACAATTTTATTATTATTATTATTATATGCTATTGTGATAGCAGAGAGTCATAGACATGATTTCAGTTGGCACTTGTGTTTGATGTTAATATTTTATCATTTTGGAAAAATTTTGACACATAATTATATATTTTTTCTCCTTTCCTATTTATGCTTCGATGCTGAGACTCGGACCAGATGAAGCCAATTTCATATGCAACTAGCAAAAAAGTTTGATTGAAACCGAACCAGTTTTCATTTATTGCATATTTTGTCAATATGCCCCTTTAAGAATACATGATACAAGAAAAAAAACTTATTACGTGAACAGTAAAAGAAGCTGTTAGCAGCTGTGTGAAACTCTGGACTGCGAGGCCGCGGAGGACGCTCCCACAGCTGGGCTACGAGGCCGCGGAGGACGCTCCCACAGCTGGGCTACGAGGCCGCGGAGGACGCTCCCACAGCTGGACTGCGAGGCCGCGGAGGACGCTCCCACAGCTGGGCTACGAGGCCGCGGAGGACGCTCCCACAGCTGGGCTACGAGGCCGCGGAGGACGCTCCCACAGCTGGGCTACGAGGCCGGAGAGGACGCTCCCACAGCTGGGCTACGAGGCCGCGGAGGACGCTCCCACAGCTGGGCAACGAGGCCGCAGAGGACGCTCCCACAGCTGGGCTACGAGGCCGCGGAGGACGCTCCCACAGCTGGGCTACGAGGCCGCGGAGGACGCTCCCACAGCTGTGCAACGAGGCCGCGGAGGACGCTCCCACAGCTGGGCTACGACGGCTTCTGATTACTCTTTCATAAACACTGATCTTATCTTGTGTAAACACCATGGATCTAATAAGTAAAATGAAATCCAGTCTTCTTTGGATTAGTGAGTTACCAAGTTTATAGATAAGTAAACAGGATATGAATAATATTTGTTGAATTGTTACTGTTCATGAACTTTGGAATGTGTTTGAATAAGTGGAAGTAACGTCAACGATGTCTATATATGTATGGTCCAGGCATAATTAGCACACACACACACACACACACACCAACACAGTCATTTAGACATACACATGAGCATGCAAGCGCTGATTTGATGTGTACTTCAGTAGAAAATTACAAATATAATCAGAATTTCAATGACGTTTAACTACTCAGATGAAGTTGTAAAACACATTGTATCTAGCTTTACTATAACATTCTAACCATAAGCACTCATCCACTGCCTTACTGTAACTAACATAAGAATCATGAACACTCACCCACCACGTTACTGTAAGCAACATGTGAGTCATAAACACTCACCCACCACGTTACTGTAAGCAACATGTGAGTCATAAACACTCACCCACCACGTTACTGTAAGCAACATGTGAGTCATAAACACTCACCCACCACGTTACTGTAAGCAACATCCTACGCTAAGTACCTGCCATAAAGTTTGAACAAAATAACATACATAATATTACAAATATACGGTATACATATAATATTATAAATATTAAACATATAAATATATATACATATAATTTTATAAAGAGTTAAAAGGACTGACATCAACAAGTGATCCATACAGTGAATCTGAAATACAATACAATACATCAGAAAATGGAGAGGTGTGGCGAGTGTTCGGGAGTACTGGGAAGACGTAATGTAGGCGTAACGTGCTGCATCTGTAACATAAGATTTCACCTGGGCTGTACAGAATTAGCTCCAGGATGCATACAAAGGTAAGGAATTTACTGGGTTTGCAAAGATGACAGATTAATGTTAGAGAACATAACTAAACTGATGAAAAACATTCCCGAGTCACAGAGATTATCATTCACAGACAGGCTACCAGTGATATATGCGGACTGGGAAAAGTCAACATTGGATAACGACCAAAACTCAGGAACAGATAGTTTAGAGAACCGCAGCAGTAGTGTGGAGGAGGAGACTATTGTGGTACAAAATAACAGTAATATTGCAGAGCCAGATAATATAAACGATGAGAGCAACAATGAGACAGAGTGTATAGATGAAGGAATTGGGACGAAAAACGGAGATGGCTCCAATAAAGAGGTAGACAAGACAGTCACAGATATAAATACCTTGAAAAACGCAAAACCGGAACACATTTGCAAATTCTACGCTAAAGGAATATGCAAATATGGAAAATTAGGAGCAAAATGCCATTTTCTGCATACTCGAAAATGCAGGAACATGTTGGAGAGGGGTACATGCCGTTTTGGAACAGGGTGTAGATACTTCCACCCTAAATTATGTCAATTTTCTATTAGGGACAAAAAATGCTACAATCTTCAGTGTCCGGAATTCCATGTGAGAGGTACAGAGCGTTATAGACGGGAAGACCAATATGACACTACTGGAAATTTTTTAGAGGAAGGCAGAAACAGAGTAGTAAATATAAGAGAGAGGAACAGTCAGATGGAACCACTACAGGATTACAGAGGGGAAGGGAGATACCCACAAGACTGGAATTCAAATTATCAACAAGCACACAGGTACTACACCCGACAACACCCGTCCTACTACCAAAACTGGACGAATCACTTCCAAAACGACACACCCTGGACACAAACACAGTGGCCTCCTTACCAGAGCCTCAGATATTAACACCAAGTAAGGCATCCAGCACTTCCACTAACACGATAACATCATTTATATTTGCCAACATCCAGGGTATAAAAACACGCAAATCCAACAAAGTTCACTTTATAGATGGTCTCCTTCATGAGGCAAATGCAGTGTGTGCAGCCCTAACAGAAACCCACACAAAGGACTACCATGATAGTGAAATATGGATCTCAGAGTACAATCTTTTCAGATGTGATAGAAAACACCGGCTTCAGGGTGATGTCAGCCTCTACATCAAAGACACACTCATCTGTACTGAGCTGCTAAACACCTCAAATGATATGGTGGAAGTGCTGATAATCAAAATAGAGATTTTAAATGTAGTTATTGTCCTTGTATATAAGTCACCGGAGGCAAACCCTCAGCAGTTTAAAGACCAACTAATGAAAATAGAACACTGCTTGGAAAACCTCACAAATCCAGCTCCGAACATCATCCTGCTTGGGGACTTCAACCTACGGTACCTGAAATAGAAGCACCTGGCTAATACAGTAATATCAGAAAGAATATCAGGAAGTAGCCTAAATGAACAGGCACATGCAAATGACCTGCTACGGATGTGCGACAGGTTTGCCTTAAACCAGCAAATAGTAGAACCAACTAGGAAGGAGAACACGCTGGGCCTCATTTTCACTAATAATGATGAATTGATCAGGAACATAATGATTACAAATACCTATTACTCAGATCACAACTTAATTGAAGTTATGACAACCATGGGGAGTAGACCTTCAAAACCAGTCCAGATTCCCGGTGGAGGAGATTTCAGCAAATTCAACTTCAATAATAAACAGATAAACTGGGAGCAAATAAACCAGGACTTCGCAGAAATAAACTGGGAAGAACAGCTAGAAAATGCAAACCTGAACCAGTACCTGGAAAAAATAAGCTCAGTAGCACTAGAAATATGTTCAAACCGCATACCTCTAAGAAAAAAGAGGAAGAGATGCAGATTGGAACGGGAACGTCGTTCCCTATATAGGCGAAGAAAACGAATCGCGGAACAACTTGAGAGTCGCACCCTATCTCAAGAACGGCGAAGAAGGTTAGGTAGAGAAATAGAAACAATTGAACGGAAGCTACAAGAATCATACAAAACCCAGGAGAGGCAAAGAGAGCAAAAGGCCATCAGTGAAATAGAGAGAAATCCGAAATATTTTTTCTCCTATGCAAAATCAAGATCAAAAATCACATCTAGTATCGGGCCCCTGCGAAAGGGAGATGGAACTTTCACCGATGACAACAAAGAAATGAGCGAGCTACTGAGGAAGCAGTACGACTCTGTTTTCAGCGAGAGATTGATAACCCAAATGAATTTTTCATGGATATGATACCAACATCAAATCATATATCAGACGTCACCCTATCCCCACTGGATTTTGAAGAAGCCATAAACAGTATGCCTAGGCACTCTGCACCAGGCCCGGATTCTTGGAACTCCATATTCATAAAGAATCTGTAAAAAGCCACTATCGCAGGCCCTCCACATTCTGTGGTGACAAAGCCTAGATACTGGCGTTATTCCTGATATACTAAAAACAGCAGAGATAGCACCACTTCATAAAGGAGGAAATAAGGCAGAGGCAAAAAATGACAGACCGATAGCACTAACATCGCACATCATAAAAATTTTTGAGAGAGTGCTAAGAAGTAAGATCACAAAATACATGGAATCACAGCATCTCCATAACCCCGGACAACATGGTTTCAGAACAGGGCGCTCTTGCCTGTCGCAGTTGCTGGACCACTATGATATGGCATGAGATGCTATGGAAGACAAACAAAACGCTGATGTAATTTACACAGATTTCGCAAAAGCTTTTGATAAATGTGACCATGGTGTTATTGCACATAAAATGCGTTCAAAAGGAATTACCGGAAAAATAGGCAGATGTATCTACAATTTCCTGACCAACAGAACCCAATGTGTAATAGTCAACAAAATAAAATCCAGCCCATCAACCGTGAAGAGTTCAGTCCCCCAGGGTACTGTGCTTGCTCCAGTACTTTTTCTCATCCTCATATCGGATGAGGATGAGAAACACAAGAACACAACCTATAGCACTGTATCATCCTTTGCAGATGACACTAGGATCTTCATGAGAGTAGGCAACATAGAGGACACGGCAAACCTCCAATCAGATGTAGATCAGGTCTTTCTATGGGCTACAGAAAATAATATGGTGTTTAACGAAGATAAGTTCCAGCTCATGCGCTATGGAAAAAATGAAAATATAAAAACGGAAACCAAGTACAAAACTCAGGCAAATTATAACATAGAACGAAAAGGCAATGTAAAGGATCTGGGTGTACTCATGTCGGAAGACCTTACCTTTAAAGAACACAATAAAGTAGCCGTCACAACTGCAAGAAAAATGCTAGGTTGTATAACAAGAGCTTTTCACACTAGAGATGCTATACCGATGATGATACTTTTCAAAACGCTTGTGCTCTCTAGAGTGGAGTACTGCTGCACAATGACAGCCCCTTTCAATGTTGGAGAAATTGCTGACCTGGAGAGCGCGCAGAGATCCTTTACTGCTAGAATCCACTCAGTAAAACATCTAAACTATTGGGACCGACTAAAGAGCCTAAAACTGTACTCCCTTGAGCGCAGGCGGGAGAGGTATATAATAATTTACACGTAGAAAATATTAGAGGGGCTGGTCCCAAACCTGCACACAGAAATACCATCACATGAGACCAGAAGACATGGCAGGATGTGCAGAATACCCCCGTTGAAAAGCAGAGGTGCAACAGGTACTCTGAGAGAGAACTCTATCAACATCAGAGGTCCGAGACTGTTCAACACGCTTCCACTACACATAAGGGGCATAACTGGCCGACCCCTCACAGTGTTCAAGAGAGAACTATCAACATCAGAGGCCCGAGACTGTTCAACACGCTTCCACTACACATAAGGGGCATAACTGGCCGACCCCTCACAGTGTTCAAGAGAGAACTGGATAAGCACCTCCAAAGGATACCTGATCAACCAGGCTGTGACTCATACGTCAGGCTGCGAGCAGCCGCGTCCAACAGCCTGGTTGATCAGTCCGGCAACCAGGAGGCCTGGTCGACGACCGGGCCGCGGGGACGCTAAGCCCGGAAGCACCTCAAGGTAACCTCAAGGTAACATGTGAGTCATAAACACTCATCCAACATTATACTTCTAACAACAAATGGTATTTGTGGAGACTGAAAGATGTAGCTGCGGACTTGATCCTACAATTAACCCTTTGACTTATCACTGGAAAAGAGGGAGTTGCCAAATCAATGGAAGTCAGCCAATGTAGTGTCAATGTGCCAGAAAGAAAGGACACCGGAGCCACTAAACTACACAGTAGCTTCATTATCGACCATTCTCAGTTAGTCGCTAGAGAAGCTTGCAAGGAAACGTCTCCTGGAACGCTTAACAAATAAAGATTTCTCTCTAAGCACCAGCATGGATTTATTTAAGATAGAGAATGTTATAGGAATTCATAAGTGTTATGTTTAAATAAAAATGATAAAAATAAGGGAAGAAGGGTTTGCTGCCTGTATTTTCATTGAAAAGAAACAAACGTTTACCACATTTCTTTTTAGAAGGTCTCAATCCCAGAATTGAAGATCAGGATTTCATAACTAAAGGAGTGTTAGTGTGGAGGAGAGAACATATCATTGGTTGAAAACAGAGGATAATGCAGAAAGAAAAATCAGCGGCAAAAGATTCAAATATTAAAAAAACGCAAGTAGTGTACCCCCGCGAGATCATTTGGGGTAATTCAGATTGTGATATATACAATACAATACAATACAATTTTATTTAGGTAAGGTACATACATACAATAAATATTTACAAGGATTGTTTGACTTATAGGTAGAGCTAGTACATACAATGCCTAAAGCCACTATTACGCAAAGCGTTTCGGGCATGATAAACTTAAATGACAAGCTTAATACTAATTGAGCATAATGAGTAGAATGAAAACAAGAAATGAAAACATAGATGAAAAAGCAGCACAAATACAATTATGTCGACAAACAGCGCTCTTTAAAGAAAAAAACAGACATTGGTTGACAATAGAAGGGTAAGGTAGGTTACAGGGAATTTATTAGGTATAGCTTCGCTTTTAACTTAAACTGATATATAAACTAATATATGTCATCAAACTAACAGAAGAATGTCTTAGGTATTCATACTTGCGGATTGTGCATAATTGCTGAGATTTACAAACAATGACGTTTGAAGGAGAGTACAAGGAGATCTAGATGGTCACTTACCTTTAACACTGACAAATGCAAAGATCTCAACGTAGGTGAGACGAAGAAAGGGCACCAGGAATATAATAGGCTAGAAACAGATTTTTTTTATTCTGTTAACACGGTGAAGACTGCTAGGATGGTACACGTGCACATGGACAGATAATTTACATCAAAGTTGTGAGAAACGTTTAGGTGACCAAAAGACTATTATCTAGGTAATACAGTGTCCCAGACTTACTAATGTTCCATAGACACATACATATCGATTTGATCTCCAACTCTCCCTTTATATTGTTTGATATTTTACTATATTCTTTCCAAATTAATACTCACATCTTAAGAATTAAAAAAATGAAAAACTATATTAGGAGAAAAGTAAAAGAAGCCTCACTACGATAATGGGTGGAATTCTGGACTAGTTGCATGTGAAAAGGGCTGCAACTGTTCTAAGTTTCAATATCACAGCTTATGCAGAACCGGAGAATTTTGTTTTTCAACACATATTACACATTTTCAACAATTTACTACAACCACAAGTGTCAAATGAAATCATTTCTATGACACTGTTCTATCTCATTAGCATATACTAAAGAATTTGTATTACTGGATTTTCCAAAATATGTTTAGTTTGACTAATATAAATAATCAAATTTCCTTCCCCCCCCCCCCCCCCCCACAAAAAAAAATATGCATATATATCATGTCTATTTACTATTTATAAAATCAATAAATAAACTTAGAAAAAACGCTTCTTACAGATTGTAGAGACATAAACTCTACATTTAAAGTGTAAGTTTCATGTAAATTTAATAAAAAATGAAAGAGAAGTAGTTACATTTATGTTACTTGATTAAAAAGTTATAATGAAATGAAGTCAGAGGTGCTGCCATCTGTGGCTAAGGTTGACATCAACCAATTTCTTCCACAATTTGCACCCTTACAGAAAGGATTACGTGCATTCAGGTGTATAAGTTTCATGCAAATCGCCTGATAAACAAATAAGAAAAAAATAGGAAAAAAATCTATTTTTTTTAACTCATTTATTTTATAAAACAATTGTATTATTATTATTATTATTATTATATGCTATTGTGATAGCAGAGAGTCATAGACATGATTTCAGTTGGCACTTGTGTTTGATGTTAATTTTTTATCATTTTGGAAAAATTTTGACACATAATTATATATTTTTTCTCCTTTCCTATTTATGCTTCGATGCTGAGACTCGGACCAGATGAAGCCAATTTCATATGCAACTAGCAAAAAAGTTTGATTGAAACCGAACCAGTTTTCATTTATTGCATATTTTGCCAATATGCCCCTTTAAGAATACATGATACAAGAAAAAAAACTTATTACGTGAACAGTAAAAGAAGCTGTTAGCAGCTGTGTGAAACTCTGGACTGCGAGGCCGCGGAGGACGCTCCCACAGCTGGGCTACGAGGCCGCGGAGGACGCTCCCACAGCTGGGCTACGAGGCCGCGGAGGACGCTCCCACAGCTGGGCTACGAGGCCGCGGAGGACGCTCCCACAGCTGGGCTACGAGGCCGCGGAGGACGCTCCCACAGCTGGGCTACGAGGCCGCGGAGGACGCTCCCACAGCTGGGCTACGAGGCCGCGGAGGACGCTCCCACAGCTGGGCTACGAGGCCGCGGAGGACGCTCCCACAGCTGGGCTACGAGGCCGCGGAGGACGCTCCCACAGCTGGGCTACGAGGCCGCGGAGGACGCTCCCACAGCTGGGCTACGAGGCCGCGGAGGACGCTCCCACAGCTGGGCTACGAGGCCGCGGAGGACGCTCCCACAGCTGGGCTACGAGGCCGCGGAGGACGCTCCCACAGCTGGGCTACGAGGCCGCGGAGGACGCTCCCACAGCTGGGCTACGAGGCCGCGGAGGACGCTCCCACAGCTGGGCTACGAGGCCGCGGAGGACGCTCCCACAGCTGGGCTACGAGGCCGTGGAGGACGCTCCCACTGCTGGGCTACGAGGCCGAGGAGGACGCTCCCACAGCTGGGCTACGAGGCCGCGGAGGACGCTCCCACAGCTGGGCTACGAGGCCGCGGAGGACGCTCCCACAGCTGGGCTATGAGGCCGCGGAGGACGCTCCTACAGCTGGGCTACGAGGCCGCGGAGGACGCTCCCACAGCTGGGCTACGAGGCCGCGAAGGACGCTCCCACAGCTGGACTGCGAGGCCGCGGAGGACGCTCCCACAGCTGGGCTACGAGGCCGCGGAGGACGCTCCCACAGCTGGGTACGAGGCCGCGGAGGAAGCTCCCACAGCTGGGCTACGAGGCCGCGGAGGACGCTTCCACAGCTGGGCTACGAGGCCGCGGAGGACGCTCCCACAGCTGGGCTACGAGGCCGTGGAGGACGCTCCCACTAGCTGGGCTACGAGGCCGCGGAGGACGCTCCCACAGCTGGGCTACGAGGCCGCGGAGGAGGCTCCCACAGCTGGGCTACGAGGCCGCGGAGGAAGCTCCCACAGCTGGGCTGCGAGGCCGTGGAGGACGCTCCCACAGCTGGACTGCGAGGCCGCGGAGGACGCTCCCACAGCTGGGCTACGAGGCCGCGGAGGACACTCCCACAGCTAGGGCTACGAGGCCGCGGAGGACGCTCCCACAGCTGGACTGCGAGGCCGCGGAGGACGCTCCCACAGCTGGGCTACGAGGCCGCGGAGGACGCTCCCACAGCTGGCTACGAGGCCGCGGAGGACGCTCCCACAGCTGGGCTACGAGGGCCGTGGAGGACGCTCCCACAGCTGGGCTACGAGGCCGCGGAGGACCCTCCCACAGCTGGGCTACGAGGCCGCGGAGGACGCTCCCACAGCTGGGCTACGAGGCCGCGGAGGACGCTCCCACAGCTGGGCTACGAGGCCGCGGAGGACGCTCCCACATCTGGGCTACGAGGCCGCGGAGGACGCTCCCACAGCTGGGCTACGAGGCCGCGGAGGACGCTCCCACATCTGGACTGCGAAGCCGCGGAGGACGCTCCCACAGGTGGGCTGCGAGGCCGCGGAGGACGCTCCCACAGCTGGGCTACGAGGCCGCGGAGGACGCTCCCACAGCTGGGCTACGAGGCCGCGGAGGACGCTCCCACAGCTGGGCTACGAGGCCGCGGAGGACGCTCCCACAGCTGGGCTACGAGACCGCGGAGGACGCTCCCACAGCTGGACTGCGGGACCGCGGAGGACGCTCCCACAGCTGGGCTACGAGGCCGCGGAGGAGGCTCCCACAGCTGGGCTACGAGGCCGCGGAGGACGCTCCCACAGCTGGGCTGCGAGGCCGTGGAGGACGCTCCCACAGCTGGACTGCGAGGCCGCGGAGGACGCTCCCACAGCTGGGCTACGAGGCCGCGGAGGACACTCCCACAGCTAGGCTACGAGGCCGCGGAGGACGCTCCCACAGCTGGACTGCGAGGCCGCGGAGGACGCTCCCACAGCTGGGCTACGAGGCCGCGGAGGACGCTCCCACAGCTGGGCTACGAGGCCGCGGAGGACGCTCCCACAGCTGGGCTACGAGGCCGTGGAGGACGCTCCCACAGCTGGGCTACGAGGCCGCGGAGGACCCTCCCACAGCTGGGCTACGAGGCCGCGGAGGACGCTCCCACAGCTGGGCTACGAGGCCGCGGAGGACGCTCCCACAGCTGGGCTACGAGGCCGCGGAGGACGCTCCCACAGCTGGGCTACGAGGCCGCGGAGGACGCTCCCACAGCTGGGCTACGAGGCCGCGGAGGACGCTCCCACATCTGGACTGCGAAGCCGCGGAGGACGCTCCCACAGGTGGGCTGCGAGGCCGCGGAGGACGCTCCCACAGCTGGGCTACGAGGCCGCGGAGGACGCTCCCACAGCTGGGCTACGAGGCCGCGGAGGACGCTCCCACAGCTGGGCTACGAGGCCGCGGAGGACGCTCCCACAGCTGGGCTACGAGACCGCGGAGGACGCTCCCACAGCTGGACTGCGAGGCCGCGGAGGACGCTCCCACAGCTGGGCTGCGAGGCCGCGGAGGACGCTCCCACAGCTGGGCTACGAGGCCGCGGAGGACGCTCCCACAGCTGGGCTACGAGGCCGCGGAGGACGCTCCCACAGCTGGGCTACGAGGCCGCGGAGGACGCTCCCACAGCTGGGCTACGAGGCCGTGGAGGACGCTCCCACAGCTGGGCTACGAGGCCGCGGAGGACGCTCCCACAGCTGGGCTACGAGGCCGCGGAGGACGCTCCCACAGCTGGGCTACGAGGCCGCGGAGGACGCTCCCACAGCTGGGCTACGAGGCCGCGGAGGACGCTCCCACAGCTGGACTGCGAGGCCGCGGAGGACGCTCCCACAGCTGGACTGCGAGGCCGCGGAGGACGCTCCCACAGCTGTGCTACGAGGCCGCGGAGGACGCTCCCACAGCTGGACTGCGAGGCCGCGGAGGACGCTCCCACAGCTGGGCTACGAGGCCGCGGAGGACGCTCCCACAGCTGGGCTACGAGGCCGCGGAGGACGCTCCCACAGCTGGGCTACGAGGCCGTGGAGGACGCTCCCACAGCTGGCTACGAGGCCTTGGAGGACGCTCCCACAGCTGGACTGCGAGGCCGCGGAGGACGCTCCCACAGCTGGGCTACGAGGCCGCGGAGGACGCTCCCACAGCTGGGCTACGAGGCCGCGGAGGACGCTCCCACAGCTGGGCTACGAGGCCGCGGAGGACGCTCCCACAGCTGGGCTACGAGGCCGCGGAGGACCGCTCCCACAGCTGGGCTACGAGGCCGCGGAGGACGCTCCCACAGCTGGGCTACAAGGCCGCGGAGGACGCTCCCACAGCTGGGCTACGAGGCCGCGGAGGACGCTCCCACAGCTGGGCTACGAGGCCGCGGAGGACGCTCCCACAGCTGGGCTACGAGGCCGCGGAGGACGCTCCCACAGCTGGACTGCGAAGCCGCGGAGGACGCTCCCACAGGTGGGCTGCGAGGCCGCGGAGGACGCTCCCACAGCTGGGCTACGAGGCCGCGGAGGACGCTCCCACAGCTGGGCTACGAGGCCGCGGAGGACGCTCCCACAGCTGGGCTACGAGGACGCGGAGGACGCTCCCACAGCTGGGCTACGAGGACCGCGGAGGACGCTCCCACAGCTGGGACTGCGGGACCGCGGAGGACGCTCCCACAGCTGGGCTGCGAGGCCGCGGAGGACGCTCCCACAGCTGGGCTACGAGGCCGCGGAGGACGCTCCCACAGCTGGGCTACGAGGCCGCAGAGGACGCTCCCACAGCTGGGCTACGAGGCCGCGGAGGACGCTCCCACAGCTGGGCTACGAGGCCGTGGAGGACGCTCCCACAGCTGGGCTACGAGGCCGCGGAGGACGCTCCCACAGCTGGGCTACGAGGCCGCGGAGGACGCTCCCACAAGCTGGGCTACGAGGCCGCGGAGGACGCTCCCGCAGCTGGGCTACGAGGCCGCGGAGGACGCTCCCACAGCTGGGCTACGAGGCCGCGGAGGACGCTCCCACAGCTGGACTGCGAGGCCGCGGAGGACGCTCCCACAGCTGGACTGCGAGGCCGCGGAGGACGCTCCCACAGCTTTGCTACGAGGCCGCGGAGGACGCTCCCACAGCTGGACTGCGAGGCCGCGGAGGACGCTCCCACAGCTGGGCTACGAGGCCGCGGAGGACGCTCCCACAGCTGGGCTACGAGGCCGCGGAGGACGCTCCCACAGCTGGGCTACGAGGCCGCGGAGGACGCTCCCACAGCTGGGCTACGAGGCCGCGGAGGACGCTCCCACAGCTGGGCTACGAGGCCGCGGAGGACGCTCCCACATCTGGACTGCGAAGCCGCGGAGGACGCTCCCACAGGTGGGCTGCGAGGCCGCGGAGGACGCTCCCACAGCTGGGCTACGAGGCCGCGGAGGACGCTCCCACAGCTGGGCTACGAGGCCGCGGAGGACGCTCCCACAGCTGGGCTACGAGGACGAGGAGGACGCTCCCACAGCTGGGCTACGAGACCGCGGAGGACGCTCCCACAGCTGGACTGCGGGACCGCGGAGGACGCTCCCACAGCTGGGCTACGAGGCCGCGGAGGACGCTCCCACAGCTGGGCTACGAGGCCGCGGAGGACGCTCCCACAGCTGGGCTACGAGGCCGCGGAGGACGCTCCCACAGCTTGGCTACGAGGCCGCGGAGGACGCTCCCACAGCTGGGCTACGAGGCCGTGGAGGACGCTCCCACAGCTGGGCTACGAGGCCGCGAGGAGACGCTCCCACAGCTGGGCTACGAGGCCGCGGAGGACGCTCCCACAGCTGGGCTACGAGGCCGCGGAGGACGCTCCCACAGCTGGACTTCGAGGCCGCGGAGGACGCTCCCACAGCTGGACTGCGAAGCCGCGGAGGACGCTCCCACAGCTTTTGCTACGAGGGCCGCGGAGGACGCTCCCACAGCTGGACTGCGAGGCCGCGGAGGACGCTCCCACAGCTGGGCTACGAGGCCGCGGAGGACGCTCCCACAGCTGGGCTACGAGGCCGCGGAGGACGCTCCCACAGCTGGGACTACGAGGCCGCGGAGGACGCTCCCACAGCTGGACTACGAGGCCGCGGAGGACGCTCCCACAGCTGGACTACGAGGCCGCGGAGGACGCTCCCACAGCTGGGACTACGAGGCCGCGGAGGACGCTCCCACAGCTGGGCTACTGAGGCCGCGGAGGACGCTCCCACAGCTGGGCTACGAGGCCGCGGAGGACGCTCCCACAGCTGGGCTACGAGGCCGCGGAGGACGCTCCCACAGCTGGGCTACGAGGCCGCGGAGGACGCTCCCACAGCTGGGCTACGAGGCCGCGGAGGACGCTCCCACAGCTGGGCTACGAGGCCGCGGAGGACGCTCCCACAGCTGGGCTACGAGGCCGCGGAGGACGCTCCCACAGCTGGGCTACGAGGCCGCGGAGGACGCTCCCACAGCTGGGCTACGAGGCCGCGGAGGACGCTCCCACAGCTGGGCTACGAGGCCGCGGAGGACGCTCCCACAGCTGGGCTACGAGGCCGCGGAGGACGCTCCCACAGCTGGGCTACGAGGCCGCGGAGGACGCTCCCCACAGCTGGGCTACGAGGCCGCGGAGGACGCTCCCACAGCTGGGCTACGAGGCCGCGGAGGACGCTCCCACAGCTGGCTACGAGGCCGCGGAGGACGCTCCCACAGCTGGGCTACGAGGCCGCTGGAGGACGCTCCCACAGCTGGCTACGAGGCCGCGGAGGACGCTCCCACAGCTGGGCTACGAGGGCCGCGGAGGACGCTCCCACAGCTGGCTACGAGGCCGCGGAGGACGCTCCCACAGCTGGGCTACGAGGCCGCGGAGGACGCTCCCACAGCTGGGCTACGAGGCCGCGGAGGACGCTCCCACAGCTGGGCTACGAGGCCGCGGAGGACGCTCCCACAGCTGGGCTACGAGGCCGCGGAGGACGCTCCCACAGCTGGGCTACGAGGCCGCGGAGGACGCTCCCACAGCTGGGCTACGAGGCCGCGGAGGACGCTCCCACAGCTGGGCTACGAGGCCGCGGAGGACGCTCCCACAGCCTGGGCTACGAGGCCGCGGAGGACGCTCCCACAGCTGGGCTACGAGCCGCGGAGGACGCTCCCACAGCTGGGACTGCGAGGACCGCGGAGGACGCTCCCACAGCTGGGCTGCGAGGCCGCGGAGGACGCTCCCACAGCTGGGCTACGAGGCCGCGGAGGACGCTCCACAGCTGGGCTACGAGGCCGCGGAGGACGCTCCCACAGCTGGGCTACGAGGCCGCGGAGGACGCTCCCACAGCTGGGCTACGAGGCCGCGGAGGACGCTCCCACAGCTAGGCTACGAGGCCGCGGAGGACGCTCCCACAGCTGGGACTGCGAGGCCGCGGAGGACGCTCCACAGCTGGGCTACGAGGCCGCGGAGGACGCTCCCACAGCTGGCTACGAGGCCGCGGAGGACGCTCCCACAGCTGGGCTACGAGGCCGTCGGAGGACGACTCCCACAGCTGGGCTACGAGGCCGCGGAGGACGCTCCCACAGCTGGACTACGAGGCCGCGGAGGACGCTCCCACAGCTGGGCTACGAGGCCGCGGAGGACGCTCCCACAGCTGGGCTACGAGGCCGCGGAGGACGCTCCCACAGCTGGGCTACGAGGCCGCGGAGGACGCTCCCACAGCTGGGCTACGAGGCCGCGGAGGACGCCTCCCACAGCTGGGCTACGAGGCCGCGGAGGACGCTCCCACAGCTGGGCTACGAGGCCGCGGAGGACGCTCCCACAGCTGGGCTACGAGCCGCGGAGGACGCTCCCACAGCTGGGCTACGAGGACCGCGGAGGACGCTCCCACAGCTGGGCTGCGAGCCGCGGAGGACGCTCCCCAGCTGGCTACAAGGCGCGGAGGACGCTCCCACAGCTGGGCTACGAGGCCGCGGAGGACGCTCCCACAGCTGGGCTACGAGGCCGCGGAGGACGCTCCCACAGCTGGGCTACGAGGCCGCGGGAGGACGCTCCCACAGCTGGCTACGAGGCCGCGGTGAGGACGCTCCCACAGCTGGGCTACGAGGCCGTGGAGGACGCTCCCACAGCTGGGCTACGAGGCCGCGGAGGACGCTCCCACAGCTGGGCTACGAGGCCGCGGAGGACGCTCCCACAAGCTGGGCTGACGAGGCCGCGGAGGACGCTCCCACAGCTGGGCTACGAGGCCGCGGAGGACGCTCCCACAGCTGGACTACGAGGCCGCGGAGGACGCTCCCACAGCTGGACTGCGAGGCCGCGGATGGACGCTCCCACAGCTTTGGCTACGAGGCCGCGGAGGACGCTCCCACAGCTGGAGCCTGAGGCCGCGGAGGACGCTCCCACAGCTGGGCTACGAGGCCGCGGAGGACGCTCCCACAGCTGGGCCTGCGAGGCCGCGGAGGACGCTCCCACAGCTGGCTACGAGGCCGTGGAGGACGCTCCCACAGCTGGGCTACGAGGCCGCGGAGGACGCTCCCACAGCTGGGCTACGAGGCCGCGGAGGACGCTCCCACAGCTGGGCTACGAGGCCGCGGAGGACGCTCCCACAGCTGGGCTACGAGGCCGCGGAGGACGCTCCCACAGCTGGGCTACGAGGCCGCGGAGGACGCTCCCACAGCTGGGCTACGAGGCCGCGGAGGACGCTCCCACAGCTGGGCTACGAGGCCGCGGAGGACGCTCCCACAGCTGGGCTACGAGGCCGCGGAGGACGCTCCCACAGCTGGGCTACGAGGCCGCGGAGGACGCTCCCACAGCTGGGCTACGAGGCCGCGGAGGACGCTCCCACAGCTGGGCTACGAGGCCGCGGAGGACGCTCCCACAGCTGGACTGCGAGGCCGCGGAGGACGCTCCCACAGCTGGGCTACGAGGCCGCGGAGGACGCTCCCACAGCTGGGCTACGAGGCCGCGGAGGACGCTCCCACAGCTGGGCTACGAGGCCGCGGAGGACGCTCCCACAGCTGGGCTACGAGGCCGCGGAGGACGCTCCCACAGCTGGGCTACGAGGCCGCGGAGGACGCTCCCACAGCTGGCTACGAGGCCGCGGAGGACGCTCCCACAGCTGGGCTGCGAGGCCGCGGAGGACGCTCCCACAGCTGGGCTACGAGGCCGCGGAGGACGCTCCCACAGCTGGGCTACGAGGCCGCGGAGGACGCTCCCACAGCTGGGCTACGAGGCCGCGGAGGACGCTCCCACAGCTGGGCTACGAGGCCGCGGAGGACGCTCCCACAGCTGGGCTACGAGGCCGCGGAGGACGCTCCCACAGCTGGGCTACGAGGCCGCGGAGGACGCTCCCACAGCTGGGCTACGAGGCCGCGGAGGACGCTCCCACAGCTGGGCTACGAGGCCGCGGAGGACGCTCCCACAGCTGGGCTACGAGGCGCGGAGGACGCTCCCACAGCTGGGCTGCGAGGCCGCGGAGGACGCTCCCACAGCTGGACTGCGAGGCCGCGGAGGACGCTCCCACAGCTGGGCTACGAGGCCGCGGAGGACGCTCCCACAGCTGGACTGCGAGGCCGCGGAGGACGCTCCCACAGCTGGGCTACGAGGCCGCGGAGGACGCTCCCACAGCTGGGCTACGAGGCCGCGGAGGACGCTCCCACAGCTGGGCTGCGAGGCCGCGGAGGACGCTCCCACAGCTGGACTACGAGGCCGCGGAGGACGCTCCCACAGCTGGACTGCGAGGCCGCGGAGGACGCTCCCACAGCTGGGCTACGAGGCCGCGGAGGACGCTCCCACAGCTGGGCTACGAGGCCGCGGAGGACGCTCCCACAGCTGGGCTACGAGGCCGCGGAGGACGCTCCCACAGCTGGGCTACGAGGCCGCGGAGGACGCTCCCACAGCTGGGCTACGAGGCCGCGGAGGACGCTCCCACAGCTGGGCTACGAGGCCGCGGAGGACGCTCCCACAGCTGGGCTACGAGGCCGCGGAGGACGCTCCCACAGCTGGGCTACGAGGCCGCGGAGGACGCTCCCACAGCTGGGCTACGAGGCCGCGGAGGACGCTCCCACAGCTGGGCTACGAGGCCGCGGAGGACGCTCCCACAGCTGGACTGCGAGGCCGCGGAGGACGCTCCCACAGCTGGGCGAGGCCGCGGAGGACGCTCCCACAGCTGGGCTACGAGGCCGCGGAGGACGCTCCCACAGCTGGGCTACGAGGCCGCGGAGGACGCTCCCACAGCTGAGCTACGAGGCGCGGAGGACGCTCCCACAGCTGGGCTACGAGGCCGCGGAGGACGCTCCCACAGCTGGGCTACGAGGCCGCGGAGGACGCTCCCACAGCTGGGCTACGAGGCCGCGGAGGACGCTCCCACAGCTGGGCTACGAGGCCGCGGAGGACGCTCCCACAGCTGGGCTACGAGGCCGCGGAGGACGCTCCCACAGCTGGGCTACGAGGCCGCGGAGGACGCTCCCACAGCTGGGCTACGAGGCCGGGAGGACGCTCCCACAGCTGGGCTACGAGGCCGCGGAGGACGCTCCCACAGCTGGGCTACGAGGCCGCGGAGGACGCTCCCACAGCTGGGCTACGAGGCCGCGGAGGACGCTCCCACAGCTGGGCTACGAGGCCGCGGAGGACGCTCCCACAGCTGGGCTACGAGGCCGCGGAGGACGCTCCCACAGCTGGACTGCGAGGCCGCGGAGGACGCTCCCACAGCTGGACTGCGAGGCCGCGGAGGACGCTCCCACAGCTGCTACGAGGCCGCGGAGGACGCTCCCACAGCTGGACTGCGAGGCCGCGGAGGACGCTCCCACAGCTGGGCTACGAGGCCGCGGAGGACGCTCCCACAGCTGGGCTACGAGGCCGCGGAGGACGCTCCCACAGCTGGACGAGGCCGCGGAGGACGCTCCCACAGCTGGGCTACGAGGCCGCGGAGGACGCTCCCACAGCTGGACTGCGAGGCCGCGGAGGACGCTCCCACAGCTGGACTACGAGGCCGAGGAGGACGCTCCCACAGCTGGACTGCGAGGCCGCGGAGGACGCTCCCACAGCTGGGCTACGAGGCCGCGGAGGACGCTCCCACAGCTGGGCTACGAGGCCGCGGAGGACGCTCCCACAGCTGGGCTACGAGGCCGCGGAGGACGCTCCCACAGCTGGACTGCGAGGCCGCGGAGGACGCTCCCACAGCTGGGCTGCGAGGCCGCGGAGGACGCTCCCACAGCTGGGCTACGAGGCCGCGGAGGACGCTCCCACAGCTGGGCTACGAGGCCGCGGAGGACGCTCCCACAGCTGGGCTACGAGGCCGCGGAGGACGCTCCCA
The DNA here is from genome assembly GCF_040958095.1 of Procambarus clarkii. Taxonomy (NCBI): domain Eukaryota; kingdom Metazoa; phylum Arthropoda; class Malacostraca; order Decapoda; family Cambaridae; genus Procambarus; species Procambarus clarkii. The sequence goes on along the minus strand of NC_091164.1, from coordinate 25,864,302 downwards.
CAGCTGGGCTACGAGCCGTGGAGGACGCTCCCACAGCTGGGCTACGAGGCCGCGGAGGACGCTCCCACAGCTGGGCTACGAGGCCGCGGAGGACGCTCCCACAGCTGGGCGAGGCCGCGGAGGACGCTCCCACAGCTGGGCTACGAGGCCGCGGAGGACGCTCCCACAGCTGGGCTGCGAGGCCGCGGAGGACGCTCCCACAGCTGGGCTACGAGGCCGCGGAGGACGCTCCCACAGCTGGGCTACGAGGCCGCGGAGGACGCTCCCACAGCTGGGCTACGAGGCCGCGGAGGACGCTCCCACAGCTGGGCTACGAGGCCGCGGAGGACGCTCCCACAGCTGGGCTACGAGGCCGCGGAGGACGCTCCCACAGCTGGGCTACGAGGCCGCGGAGGACGCTCCCACAGCTGGGCTACGAGGCCGCGGAGGACGCTCCCACAGCTGGGCTACGAGGCCGCGGAGGACGCTCCCACAGCTGGGCTACGAGGCCGCGGAGGACGCTCCCACAGCTGGACTGCGAGGCCGCGGAGGACGCTCCCACAGCTGGACTGCGAGGCCGCGGAGGACGCTCCCACAGCTGCTACGAGGCCGCGGAGGACGCTCCCACAGCTGGACTGCGAGGCCGCGGAGGACGCTCCCACAGCTGGGCTACGAGGCCGCGGAGGACGCTCCCACAGCTGGGCTACGAGGCCGCGGAGGACGCTCCCACAGCTGGACGCGAGGCCGCGGAGGACGCTCCCACAGCTGGACTACGAGGCCGAGGAGGACGCTCCCACAGCTGGACTGCGAGGCCGCGGAGGACGCTCCCACAGCTGGACTACGAGGCCGAGGAGGACGCTCCCACAGCTGGACTGCGAGGCCGCGGAGGACGCTCCCACAGCTGGGCTACGAGGCCGCGGAGGACGCTCCCACAGCTGGGCTACGAGGCCGCGGAGGACGCTCCCACAGCTGGGCTACGAGGCCGCGGAGGACGCTCCCACAGCTGGGCTACGAGGCCGCGGAGGACGCTCCCACAGCTGGACTGAGGCCGCGGAGGACGCTCCCACAGCTGGACTGCGAGGCCGCGGAGGACGCTCCACAGCAGGGCTACGAGGCCGCGGAGGACGCTCCCACAGCTGCTACGAGGCCGCGGAGGACGCTCCCACAGCTGGACTGCGAGGCCGCGGAGGACGCTCCCACAGCTGGGCTACGAGGCCGCGGAGGACGCTCCCACAGCTGGGCTACGAGGCCGCGGAGGACGCTCCCACAGCTGGACTGCGAGGCCGCGGAGGACGCTCCCACAGCTGGGCTACGAGGCCGAGGAGGACGCTCCCACAGCTGGACTGCGAGGCCGCGGAGGACGCTCCCACAGCTGGACTACGAGGCCGAGGAGTACGCTCCCACAGCTGGACTGCGAGGCCGCGGAGGACGCTCGCACAGCTGGGCTACGAGGCCGAGGAGGACGCTCCCACAGCTGGACTGCGAGGCCGCGGAGGACGCTCCCACAGCTGGGCTACGAGGCCGCAGAGGACGCTCCCACAGCTGGGCTACGAGGCCGCGGAGGACGCTCCCACAGCTGGGCTACGAGGCCGCGGAGGACGCTCCCACAGCTGGGCTACGAGGCCGCGGAGGACGCTCCCACAGCTGGTCTACGACGGCTTCTGATTACTCTTTCATAAACACAGATCTTATCTTGCATAAACACCAAGACTCTAATAAGCAAAATGAAATATAGTGAGTTGCTTGTTTGTATAGGTTTTAGATTTACCAAATAAATAAAAAAATTATATATGAAAAATATTTTTGAATTGTTACTGTTCATAAATTTTGGAATGTGTTTGAATAAGTGACAGTAAGGTAAATCATTTCTATAAGTGTATGTTCCAGTAATAATTAGCACACACACTTGTTATGAACCTTACCTCCTGTGGAGGTTAGTTTCAATTATAAATTATTGGTAGACATAGTGGACAATATTTATTGGAATAAATCTACAGCTGATATCTGGGAAGCCGAGAGTCACCAGTAATACTCCGCCAAGCAAAGTAGTGCCTTCTCAGCTGAAGATTGTTAGGAATAATGTGTACCTATATAGCCAAACTATGTAAGAGGAAAAATGGATTCAATCAAGAAGCATGCATGGGGAATATGGTAAATAAAGTCTATAAAGGGTTTGGTTCGAAATATAAAAATAGAGTATTAAGGGGCGATGACTCAATGGCGGTGGACGTCATTTTGACTTGAGGGGAGGTGGATCGTTGACGACCAGATCTTGCTTACTGAGGGGTTTTCTCCGCCGTTCAGTCAGATAAGCCAACATATTGAAGTTCTAAAACACATTGAATGTAGCTTTACTATAACATTCGGACCATAAGTACTCATCCAATTCCTTACTGTAACAACATAAGAATCATGAACAATCACCCACCACGTTACTCTAAGCAACATGTGAGTCACAAACACTCATTTACAATCTTACTCTAAGGAACATGAGAGTCATAAATACTCATCCATCACCTTACTCCAAACAATATGTGAGTCATAAACTCTGAAAACAACGAATGATATTTGTGGAGACTGATAGATGAATCTGCGGAATTGAACCTGCCATTAACTCTTCAACCCATTACTGAAAAAGAGGAAGTTGCTACAGGAATAGAAGACAGCCAGTGTAGTGCCAGCATGCCATAATGAGAGGACACAGGAGACTCTAAACTACACAGTAGCTTCATTATCGACCATTCTCAGTTAGGCGCTAGAGAAGCTTGCAAGGAAACGTCTCTTGGAACACTTAAAAATTAAGATTTCTCTCAAAGCATCAGCATGGTTTCAGTTAAGGCAGATAATGTTCTACTAGTTTATAAGTGTTAAGTTTAAATACGCTACAAGTTGATAAGTGTCATGCTTAAATAAAAAGGATAAAACTAAGGGAAGAATGGTTTGCTGCCATTATTTCATTGATTAACAATAATCACCCGGGGAGGATGGAGTTACTTGCAACAATAATCACCCGGGGAGGATGGAGTTACTTGCAACAATAATCACCCGGGGAGGATGGAGTTACTTGCAACAATAATCATCCGGGGAGGATGGAGTTACTTGCAACAATAATCACCCGGGGAGGATGGAGTTACTTGAAACAATAATCACCCGGGGAGGATGGAGTTACTTGCAACAATAATCACCCGGGGAGGATGGAGTTACTTGCAACAATAATCACCCGGGGAGGATGGAGTTACTGCAACAATAATCACCCGGGGAGGATGGAGTTACTTGCAACAATAATCACCCGGGGAGGATGGAGTTACTTGCAACAATAATCATCCGGGGAAGATGGAGTTACTTGCAACATACTGCGTATGCTTCTGCTAGTTCCTGGGAATCCCTTGCTTGAATTGTATAATATGAGCTATGTAACTGGTGTTACAAAGATATGAGTGGGGCTTCTATGGGGTACTGGTACTATTAAGGGGTAAAGGTAGTTAGAAGACAAGAGTATCAAATAGGGAGAGCTAAAAGGCCCGGCCCCCAAATAAACTATCCACAGTAGTAATAACTTGCTACAAGACCATATATGTTAGTCTAAGGGTTGATCACTGCGCTCCCACCTTGGAAGAAGAGATACTCTGTAATTCATGTACTTATTTATTAACCCTCAACAACCCCCCATATACACTCACACCAATAACAATAATAATAATAACTTTACCACACTATCTTACGTTAAAGCCTTGGTCCACATAGACAGGATACAAGGTTTACACTAATAACAAGCTAGGGTAAAGTACTACTGGATAAGCACTGAAGCTGGATGCAGCTTGGGGTAGTGAGACCATGTGGTACCCTAATACAAAACACAACACTTAGGGTAAACAAACACTGGCAAATACTAACCCCAGGTCTCACCAATAGTTACTACCGGAGTAGGGTAAAGTACTACTGGATAAGCACTGAAGCTGGATGCAGCTTGGGGTAGTGAGACCATGTGGTACCCTAATACAAAACACAACACTTAGGGTAAACAAAACACTGGCAAATACTAACCCCAGGTCCTCACCAATAGTTACTACCAGAGTAGGCACACTCACTATGCCCCGTACTTAGCTTAAGGATACAGGAACTTCAGGTAAGGGAAATAAGTAAGAGGAGAAGGAAGGAGAGTAGGGAGCAGCCACAGCGTAGGTCTTAACCGCACGACACCAGCCACAGAGAAGCGCGAGCTAGCCACCAGCTGCCTCCCTCATCGTGGTGCCGGGAGGAGCCTAATTGATCGTGCAGCTAAGCACATTAAGATCTTCCCCTATGCAACGTATTGTTACTTTATGAATGATTAGAAATTATTAGTAAGCAAAGTTGGTGCCTATGTTATTATTTATAATCAACCCCCAGCTCAGTCTTTAAATG
>NC_091164.1:25830409-25859419 GCF_040958095.1 Procambarus clarkii | reverse complement strand
CGCTGCAACACGTGCTGCTGCCACTGCCACACCTGCTGCTGCTCTGCCACACCTGCTGCTGCGCTGCCACAACTGCTGCTGCGCTACCACACCTGCTGCTGCACTGTCACACCTGCTGCTGCTCTGCCACACCTGCTGCTGCTCTGCCACACCTGCTGCTGCACTGCCACACTTGCTGCTGCGCTGCAACACCTGCTGCTGCACTGCCACACCTGCTGCTGCTCTGCCACACCTGCTGCTGCGCTGCCACAACTGCTGCTGCGCTACCACACCTGCTGCTGCACTGCCACACCTGCTGCTGCGCTGCAACACCTGCTGCTGCACTAGCCACACCTGCTCCTGTTCTGCCACACCTGCTGCTGCTCTGCCACACCTGCTGCTGCACTGCCACACCTGCTGCTGCGCTGCAACACCTGCTGCTGCACTGCCACACCTGCTGCTGCTCTGCCACACCTGCTGCTGCGCTGCAACACCTGCTGCTGCACTGCCACACCTGCTGCTGCTCTGCCACACCTGCTGCTGCACTGCCACACCTGCTGCTGCACTGCCACACCTGCTGCTGCGCTGCAACACGTGCTGCTGCACTGCCACAACTGCTGCTGCTGCACACCTGCTGCTGCACTGCCACACCTGCTGCTGCGCTGCAACACCTGCTGCTGCGCTACCACACCTGCTGCTGCACTGCCACACCTGCTGCTGCGCTGCAACACCTGCTGCTGCACTACCACACCTGCTGCTGCTCTGCCACACCTGCTGCTGCACTGCCACACCTGCTGCTGCACTGCCACACCTGCTGCTGCGCTGCAATACGTGCTGCTGCACTGCCACACCTGCTGCTGCACTGCCACACATGCTGCTGCACTGCCACACCTGCTGCTGCGCTGCAACACCTGCTGCTGCGCTGCCACACCTGCTGCTGCACTGCCACACCTGCTGCTGCACTGCCACACCTGCTGCTGCGCTGCAACACCTGCTGCTGCACTACCACACCTGCTGCTGCTCTGCCACACCTGCTGCTGCACTGCCGCACCTGCTGCTGCACTGCCACACCAGCTGCCGTACTGCCACACCTGCTGCTGCACTGCCACACCTGCTGCTGCACTGCCACACCTGCTGCTGCACTGCCACACCTGCTACTGCACTGCCACACCTTGTTTTGCACTGCAACACCAGCTGCTGCATTGCCACACCTGCTTCTGCACTGCCACACCTGCTGCTGCACTGCCACACCTGCTTCTGCTCTGTCACACCTACTGCTGCACAGCCACAACTGCTGCTGCACTGCAACACCTGCTGCTGCTCTGCCACACCTGCTGCTGTTCTGCCACACCTGCTGCTGCGCTGCCACAACTGCTGCTGCGCTACCACACCTGCTGCTGCACTGCCACACTGCTGCTGCCTGCACACCTGCTGCTGCACTGCCACACCTGCTCCTTTCTGCCACACCTGCTGCTGCTCTGCCACACCTGCTGCTGCACTGCCACACCTGCTGCTGCGCTGCAACACCTGCTGCTGCACTGCCACACCTGCTGCTGCTCTGCCACACCTGCTGCTGCGCTGCAACACCTGCTGCTGCACTGCCACACCTGCTGCTGCTCTGCCACACCTGCTGCTGCACTGCCACACCTGCTGCTGCACTGCCACACCTGCTGCTGCGCTGCAACACGTGCTGCTGCACTGCCACACCTGCTGCTGCACTGCCACACCTGCTGCTGTGCTGCAACACCTGCTGCTGCGCTACCACACCTGCTGCTGCACTGCCACACCTGCTGCTGCGCTGCAACACCTGCTGCTGCACTACCACACCTGCTGCTGCTCTGCCACACCTGCTGCTGCACTGCCACACATGCTGCTGCACTGCCACACCTGCTGCTGCGCTGCAATACGTGCTGCTGCACTGCCACACCTGCTGCTGCACTGCCACACATGCTGCTGCGCTGCAACACGTGCTGCTGCACTGCCACACCTGCTGCTGCTCTGCCACACCTGCTGCTGCGCTGCCACAACTGCTGCTGCGCTACCACACCTGCTGCTGCACTGTCACACCTGCTGCTGCTCTGCCACACCTGCTGCTGCACTGCCACACCTGCTGCTGTGCTGCAACACCTGTTGCTGCACTGCCACACCTGCTGCTGCTCTGCCACACCTGCTGCTGCACTGCCACAACTGCTGCGGCGCTGCAACACCTGCTGCTGCACTGCCACACCTGCTGCTGCGCTGCAACACCTGCTGCTGCACTGCCACACCTGATGCTGCTCTGCCACACCTGCTGCTGCGCTGCCACAACTGCTGCTGCGCTACCACACCTGCTGCTGCACTGCCACACCTGCTGCTGCACTGCCACACCTGCTGCTGCGCTGCAACACGTGCTGCTGCACTGCCACACCTGCTGCTGCGCTGACCACAACTGCTGCTGCGCTATCACACCTGCTGCTGCACTGCCACACCTGCTGCTGCTCTGCCACACCTGCTGCTGCACTGCCACACCTGCTGCTGCGCTGCAACACCTGCTGCTGCACTGCCACACCTGCTGCTGCTCTGCCACACCTGCTGCTGCACTGCCACAACTGCTGCTGCGCTGCAACACCTGCTGCTGCACTGCCACACCTGCTGCTGCGCTGCAACACCTGCTGCTGCACTGCCACACCTACTGCTGCTCTGCCACACCTGCTGCTGCCACAACTGCTGCTGCGCTACCACACCTGCTGCTGCACTGCCACACCTGCTGCTGTGCTGCAACACCTGCTGCTGCCCTACCACACCTGCTTCTGCTCTGCCACACCTGCTGAAGCACTGCCACACCTGCTGCTGCACTGCCACACCTGCTGCTGCGCTGCAACACGTGCTGCTGCACTGCCACACCTGCTGCTGCGCTGACCACAACTGCTGCTGCGCTATCACACCTGCTGCTGCACTGCCACACCTGCTGCTGCTCTGCAACACCTGCTGCTGCACTGCCACACCTGCTGCTGCGCTGCAACACCTGCTGCTGCACTGCCACACCTGCCGATGCTCTGCCACACCTGCTGCTGCACTGCCACAACTGCTGCTGCGCTGCAACACCTGCTGCTGCACTGCCACACCTGCTGCTGCGCTGCAACACCTGCTGCTGCACTGCCACACCTGCTGCTGCTCTGCAACACCTGCTGCTGCGCTGCCACAACTGCTGCTGCGCTACCACACCTGCTGCTGCACTGCCACACCTGCTGCTGCGCTGACCACAACTGCTGCTGCGCTATCACACCTGCTGCTGCACTGCCACACCTGCTGCTGCTCTGCCACACCTGCTGCTGCACTGCCACACCTGCTGCTGCGCTGCAACACCTGCTGCTGCACTGCCACACCTGCTGCTGCTCTGCCACACCTGCTGCTGCACTGCCACACCTGCTGCTGCGCTGCAACACCTGCTGCTGCACTGCCACACCTGCTGCTGCTCTGCCACACCTGCTGCTGCGCTGCAACACCTGCTGCTGCACTGCCACACCTGCTGCTGCTCTGCCACACCTGCTGCTGCACTGCCACACCTGCTGCTGCACTGCCACACCTGCTGCTGCGCTGCAACACGTGCTGCTGCACTGCCACACCTGCTGCTGCACTGCCACACCTGCTGCTGTGCTGCAACACCTCCTGCTGCGCTACCACACCTGCTGCTGCACTGCCACACCTGCTGCTGCGCTGCAACACCTGCTGCTGCACTACCACACCTGCTGCTGCTCTGCCACACCTGCTGCTGCACTGCCACACCTGCTGCTGCACTGCCACACCTGCTGCTGGGCTGCAATACGTGCTGCTGCACTGCCACACCTGCTGCTGCACTGCCACACATGCTGCTGCGCTGCAACACGTGCTGCTGCACTGCCACACCTGCTGCTGCTCTGCCACACCTGCTGCTGCGCTGCCACAACTGCTGCTGCGCTACCACACCTGCTGCTGCACTGTCACACCTGCTGCTGCTCTGCCACACCTGCTGCTGCTCTGCCACACCTGCTGCTGCACTGCCACACTTGCTGCTGCGCTGCAACACCTGCTGCTGCACTGCCACACCTGCTGCTGCTCTGCCACACCTGCTGCTGCGCTGCCACAACTGCTGCTGCGCTACCACACCTGCTGCTGCACTGCCACACCTGCTGCTGCGCTGCAACACCTGCTGCTGCACTGCCACACCTGCTCCTGTTCTGCCACACCTGCTGCTGCTCTGCCACACCTGCTGCTGCACTGCCACACCTGCTGCTGCGCTGCAACACCTGCTGCTGCACTGCCACACCTGCTGCTGCTCTGCCACACCTGCTGCTGCGCTGCAACACCTGCTGCTGCACTGCCACACCTGCTGCTGCTCTGCCACACCTGCTGCTGCACTGCCACACCTGCTGCTGCACTGCCACACCTGCTGCTGCGCTGCAACACGTGCTGCTGCACTGCCACACCTGCTGCTGCACTGCCACACCTGCTGCTGCGCTGCAACACCTGCTGCTGCGCTACCACACCTGCTGCTGCACTGCCACACCTGCTGCTGCGCTGCAACACCTGCTGCTGCACTACCACACCTGCTGCTGCTCTGCCACACCTGCTGCTGCACTGCCACACCTGCTGCTGCACTGCCACACCTGCTGCTGCGCTGCAATACGTGCTGCTGCACTGCCACACCTGCTGCTGCACTGCCACACATGCTGCTGCACTGCCACACCTGCTGCTGCGCTGCAACACCTGCTGCTGCGCTGCCACACCTGCTGCTGCACTGCCACACCTGCTGCTGCACTGCCACACCTGCTGCTGCGCTGCAACACCTGCTGCTGCACTACCACACCTGCTGCTGCTCTGCCACACCTGCTGCTGCACTGCCGCACCTGCTGCTGCACTGCCACACCAGCTGCCGTACTGCCACACCTGCTGCTGCACTGCCACACCTGCTGCTGCACTGCCACACCTGCTGCTGCACTGCCACACCTGCTACTGCACTGCCACACCTTGTTTTGCACTGCAACACCAGCTGCTGCATTGCCACACCTGCTTCTGCACTGCCACACCTGCTGCTGCACTGCCACACCTGCTTCTGCTCTGTCACACCTACTGCTGCACAGCCACAACTGCTGCTGCACTGCAACACCTGCTGCTGCTCTGCCACACCTGCTGCTGCACTGCCACACTTGCTGCTGCGCTGCAACACCTGCTGCTGCACTGCCACACCTGCTGCTGCTCTGCCACACCTGCTGCTGCGCTGCCACAACTGCTGCTGCGCTACCACACCTGCTGCTGCACTGCCACACCTGCTGCTGCGCTGCAACACCTGCTGCTGCACTGCCACACCTGCTCCTGTTCTGCCACACCTGCTGCTGCTCTGCCACACCTGCTGCTGCACTGCCACACCTGCTGCTGCGCTGCAACACCTGCTGCTGCACTGCCACACCTGCTGCTGCTCTGCCACACCTGCTGCTGCGCTGCAACACCTGCTGCTGCACTGCCACACCTGCTGCTGCTCTGCCACACCTGCTGCTGCACTGCCACACCTGCTGCTGCACTGCCACACCTGCTGCTGCGCTGCAACACGTGCTGCTGCACTGCCACACCTGCTGCTGCACTGCCACACCTGCTGCCGTGCTGCAACACCTGCTGCTGCGCTACCACACCTGCTGCTGCACTGCCACACCTGCTGCTGCGCTGCAACACCTGCTGCTGCACTACCACACCTGCTGCTGCTCTGCCACACCTGCTGCTGCACTGCCACACCTGCTGCTGCACTGCCACACCTGCTGCTGCGCTGCAATACGTGCTGCTGCACTGCCACACCTGCTGCTGCACTGCCACACATGCTGCTGCGCTGCAACACGTGCTGCTGCACTGCCACACCTGCTGCTGCTCTGCCACACCTGCTGCTGCGCTGCCACAACTGCTGCTGCGCTACCACACCTGCTGCTGCACTGTCACACCTGCTGCTGCTCTGCCACACCTGCTGCTGCACTGCCACACCTGCTGCTGTGCTGCAACACCTGTTGCTGCACTGCCACACCTGCTGCTGCTCTGCCACACCTGCTGCTGCACTGCCACAACTGCTGCGGCGCTGCAACACCTGCTGCTGCACTGCCACACCTGCTGCTGCGCTGCAACACCTGCTGCTGCACTGCCACACCTGATGCTGCTCTGCCACACCTGCTGCTGCGCTGCCACAACTGCTGCTGCGCTACCACACCTGCTGCTGCACTGCCACACCTGCTGCTGCACTGCCACACCTGCTGCTGCGCTGCAACACGTGCTGCTGCACTGCCACACCTGCTGCTGCGCTGACCACAACTGCTGCTGCGCTATCACACCTGCTGCTGCACTGCCACACCTGCTGCTGCTCTGCCACACCTGCTGCTGCACTGCCACACCTGCTGCTGCGCTGCAACACCTGCTGCTGCACTGCCACACCTGCTGCTGCTCTGCCACACCTGCTGCTGCACTGCCACAACTGCTGCTGCGCTGCAACACCTGCTGCTGCACTGCCACACCTGCTGCTGCGCTGCAACACCTGCTGCTGCACTGCCACACCTACTGCTGCTCTGCCACACCTGCTGCTGCCACAACTGCTGCTGCGCTACCACACCTGCTGCTGCACTGCCACACCTGCTGCTGTGCTGCAACACCTGCTGCTGCCCTACCACACCTGCTTCTGCTCTGCCACACCTGCTGAAGCACTGCCACACCTGCTGCTGCACTGCCACACCTGCTGCTGCGCTGCAACACGTGCTGCTGCACTGCCACACCTGCTGCTGCGCTGACCACAACTGCTGCTGCGCTATCACACCTGCTGCTGCACTGCCACACCTGCTGCTGCTCTGCAACACCTGCTGCTGCACTGCCACACCTGCTGCTGCGCTGCAACACCTGCTGCTGCACTGCCACACCTGCCGATGCTCTGCCACACCTGCTGCTGCACTGCCACAACTGCTGCTGCGCTGCAACACCTGCTGCTGCACTGCCACACCTGCTGCTGCGCTGCAACACCTGCTGCTGCACTGCCACACCTGCTGCTGCTCTGCAACACCTGCTGCTGCGCTGCCACAACTGCTGCTGCGCTACCACACCTGCTGCTGCACTGCCACACCTGCTGCTGCGCTGACCACAACTGCTGCTGCACTATCACACCTGCTGCTGCACTGCCACACCTGCTGCTGCTCTGCCACACCTGCTGCTGCACTGCCACACCTGCTGCTGCGCTGCAACACCTGCTGCTGCACTGCCACACCTGCTGCTGCTCTGCCACACCTGCTGCTACACTGCCACAAGTGCTGCTGCTCTGCCACACCTGCTGCTGCGCTGCCACAACTGCTGCTGCGCTACCACACCTGCTGCTGCACTGCCACACCTGCTGCTGTGCTGCAACACCTGCTGCTGCACTACCACACCTGCTCCTGCTCTGCCACACCTGCTGAAGCACTGCCACACCTGCTGCTGCACTGCCACACCTGCTTCTGCACTGCCACACCTGCTGCTGCACTGCCACACCTGCTTCTACTCTGCCACACCTGCTGCTGCACTGCCACACCTGCTGCTGCGCTGCAACACCTGCTGCTGCACTGCCACACCTGCTGCTGCACAGCCACAACTGCTGCTGCACTGCCACACCTGCTGCTGCACTGCCACACCTATTGCTGCTCTGCCACACCTGCTGCTGCGCTGCAACACCTGCTGCTGAACTGCCACACCTGCTGCTGCTCTGCCACACCTGCTGCTGCACTGCCACACCTGCTGCTGCACTGCCACACCTGCTGCTGCGCTGCAACACCTGCTACTGCGCTACCACACCTGCTGCTGCGCTGCAACACCTGCTGCGGCGCTGCCACACCTGCTGCTGCACTGCCACACCTGCTGCTGCACTGCCACACCTGCTGCTGCGCTGCAACACCTGCTGCTGCACTACCACACCTGCTGCTGCTCTGCCACACCTGCTGCTGCACTGCCGCACCTGCTGCTGCACTGCCACACCAGCTGCCGTACTGCCACACCTGCTGCTGCACTGCCACACCTGCTGCTGCACTGCCACACCTGCTGCTGCACTGCCACACCTGCTGCTGCACTGCCACACCTGCTTTTGCACTGCAACACCAGCTGCTGCATTGCCACACCTGCTTCTGCACTGCCACACCTGCTGCTGCACTGCCACACCTGCTTCTGCACTGCCACACCTGCTGCTGCACTGCCACACCTGCTTCTGCTCTGCCACACCTACTGCTGCACAGCCACAACTGCTGCTGCACTGCAACACCTGCTGCTGCTCTGCCACACCTGCTGCTGCACTGCCACACTTGCTGCTGCGCTGCAACACCTGCTGATGCACTGCCACACCTGCTGCTGCTCTGCCACACCTACTGCTGCGCTGCCACAACTGCTGCTGCGCTACCACACCTGCTGCTGCACTGCCACACCTGCTGCTGCGCTGCAACACCTGCTGCTGCACTGCCACACCTGCTCCTGCTCTGCCACACCTGCTGCTGCTCTGCCACACCTGCTGCTGCACTGCCACACCTGCTGCTGCGCTGCAACACCTGCTGCTGCACTACCACACCTGCTGCTGCTCTGCCACACCTGCTGCTGCGCTGCAACACCTGCTGCTGCACTGCCACACCTGCTGCTGCTCTGCCACATCTGCTGCTGCACTGCCACACCTGCTGCTGCACTGCCACACCTGCTGCTGCGCTGCAACACGTGCTGCTGCACTGCCACACCTGCTGCTGCACTGCCACACCTGCTGCTGCGCTGCAACACCTGCTGCTGCGCTACCACACCTGCTGCTGCACTGCCACACCTGCTGCTGCGCTGCAACAAATGCTGCTGCACTACCACACCTGCTGCTGCTCTGCCACACCTGCTGCTGCACTGCCACACCTGCTGCTGCACTGCCACACCTGCTGCTGCGCTGCAACACGTGCTGCTGCACTGCCACACCTGCTGCTGCACTGCCACACATGCTGCTGCGCTGCAACACGTGCTGCTGCACTGCCACACCTGCTGCTGCTCTGCCACACCTGCTGCTGCGCTGCCACAACTGCTGCTGCGCTACCACACCTGCTGCTGCACTGCCACACCTGCTGCTGCTCTGCCACACCTGCTGCTGCACTGCCACACCTGCTGCTGCGCTGCAACACCTGTTGCTGCACTGCCACACCTGCTGCTGCTCTGCCACACCTGCTGCTGCACTGCCACAACTGCTGCTGCGCTGCAACACCTGCTGCTGCACTGCCACACCTGCTGCTGCGCTGCAACACCTGCTGCTGCACTGCCACACCTGCTGCTGCTCTGCCACACCTGCTGCTGCGCTGCCACAACTGCTGCTGCGCTACCACACCTGCTGCTGCACTGCCACACCTGCTGCTGTGCTGCAACACCTGCTGCTGCACTACCACACCTGCTCCTGCTCTGCCACACCTGCTGCTACACTGCCACACCTGCTTCTGCACTGCCACACCTGCTGCTGCACTGCCACACCTGCTTCTACTCTGCCACACCTGCTGCTGCACAGCCACAACTGATGCTGCACTGCAACACCTGCTGCTGCTCTGCCACACCTGCTGCTGCACTGCCACACCTGCTGCTGCACTGCAACACCTGCTGCTGCACTGCCACACCTGCTGCTGCACAGACACAACTTCTGCTGCACTGCCACACCTGCTGCTGCACTGCCACACCTGCTGCTGATCTGCCACACCTGCTGCTGCGCTGCAACACCTGCTGCTGCACTGCCACACCTGCTGCTGCTCTGCCACACCTGCTGCTGCACTGCCACACCTGCTGCTGCACTGCCACACCTGCTGCTGCGCTGCAACACCTGCTGCTGCGCTAACACACCTGCTGCTGCGCTGCAACACCTGCTGCTGCTCTGCCACACCTGCTGCTGCTCTGCCACACCTGCTGCTGCACTGCCACACCTGCTGCTGCACTGCCACACCTGCTGCTGCACTGCCACACCTGCTGCTGCGCTGCAACACCTGCTGCTGCACTGCCACACCTGCTGCTGCTCTGCCACACCTGCTGCTGCACTGCCACACCTGCTGCTGCACTGCCACACCTGCTGCTGCTCTGCCACACCTGCTGCTGCTCTGCCACACCTGCTGCTGCACTACCACACCTGCTGCTGCTCTGCCACACCTGCTGCTGCACTGCCGCACCTGCTGCTGCATTGCCACACCAGCTGCCGTACTGCCACACCTGCTGCTGCACTGCCACACCTGCTGCTGCATTGCCACACCTGCTGCTGCACTGCCACACTTGCCGCTGCACTGCCACACCACCTGCCGTACTGCCACACCTTCTGCTGCACTGCCACACCTGCTGCTGCACTGCCACACCTGCTGCTACACTACCACACCTGCTGCTGCACTGCCACACCACCTGCCGTACTGCCACACCTGCTGGTGCACTACCACACCTGTTGCTGCACTGCCACACCTGCTGTTGCACTGCCACACCTGCTTTTGCACTGCAACACCAGCTGCTGCATTGCCACACCTGCTGAAGCACTGCCACACCTGCTGCTGCACTGCCACACCTGCTTCTGCACTGCCACACCTGCTGCTGCGCTGCCACACCTGCTTCTGCTCTGCCACACCTGCTGCTGCACAGCCACAACTGCTGCTGCACTGCAACACCTGCTGCTGCTCTGCTACACCTGCTGCTGCACTGCCACACTTGCTGCTGCGCTGCAACACCTGCTGCTGAACTGCCACACCTGCTGCTGCTCTGCCACACCTGCTGCAGCACTGGCACACCTGCTGCTGCACTGCCACACCTGCTGCTGCGCTGCAACACCTGCTGCTGCACTGCCACACCTGCTGAAGCACTGCCACACCTGCTGCTGCACTGCCACACCTGCTGCTGCTCTGCCACACCTGCTGCTGCGCTGCCACAACTGCTGCTGCGCTACCACACCTGCTGCTGCACTGCCACACCTGCTGCTGTGCTGCAACACCTGCTGCTGCACTACCACACCTGCTCCTGCTCTGCCACACCTGCTGAAGCACTGCCACACCTGCTGCTGCACTGCCACACCTGCTTCTGCACTGCCACACCTGCTGCTGCACTGCCACACCTGCTTCTACTCTGCCACACCTGCTGCTGCACTGCCACAACTGCTGCTGCACTGCAACACCTGCTGCTGCTCTGCCATACCTGCTGCTGCACTGCCACACCTGCTGCTGCGCTGCAACACCTGCTGCTGCACTGCCACACCTGCTGCTGCACAGACACAACTTCTGCTGCACTGCCACACCTGCTGCTGCACTGCCACACCTGCTGCTGATCTGCCACACCTGCTGCTTCGCTGCAACACCTGCTGCTGCACTGCCACACCTGCTGCTGCTCTGCCACACCTGCTGCTGCACTGCCACACCTGCTGCTGCACTGCCACACCTGCTGCTGCGCTGCAACACCTGCTGCTGCGCTAACACACCTGCTGCTGCGCTGCAACACCTGCTGCTGCTCTGCCACACCTGCTGCTGCTCTGCCACACCTGCTGCTGCACTGCCACACCTGCTGCTGCACTGCCACACCTGCTGCTGCACTGCCACACCTGCTGCTGCGCTGCAACACCTGCTGCTGCACTGCCACACCTGCTGCTTCTCTGCCACACCTGCTGCTGCACTGCCACACCTGCTGCTGCACTGCCACACCTGCTGCTGCTCTGCCACACCTGCTGCTGCTCTGCCACACCTGCTGCTGCACTACCACACCTGCTGCTGCTCTGCCACACCTGCTGCTGCACTGCCGCACCTGCTGCTGCATTGCCACACCAGCTGCCGTACTGCCACACCTGCTGCTGCACTGCCACACCTGCTGCTGCATTGCCACACCTGCTGCTGCACTGCCACACTTGCCGCTGCACTGCCACACCACCTGCCGTACTGCCACACCTTCTGCTGCACTGCCACACCTGCTGCTGCACTGCCACACCTGCTGCTACACTACCACACCTGCTGCTGCACTGCCACACCACCTGCCGTACTGCCACACCTGCTGGTGCACTACCACACCTGCTGCTGCACTGCCACACCTGCTTCTACTCTGCCACACCTGCTGCTGCACTGCCACAACTGCTGCTGCACTGCAACACCTGCTGCTGCTCTGCCACACCTGCTGCTGCACTGCCACACCTGCTGCTGCGCTGCAACACCTGCTGCTGCACTGCCACACCTGCTGCTGCACAGACACAACTTCTGCTGCACTGCCACACCTGCTGCTGCACTGCCACACCTGCTGCTGATCTGCCACACCTGCTGCTGCGCTGCAACACCTGCTGCTGCACTGCCACACCTGCTGCTGCTCTGCCACACCTGCTGCTGCACTGCCACACCTGCTGCTGCACTGCCACACCTGCTGCTGCGCTGCAACACCTGCTGCTGCGCTAACACACCTGCTGCTGCGCTGCAACACCTGCTGCTGCTCTGCCACACCTGCTGCTGCTCTGCCACACCTGCTGCTGCACTGCCACACCTGCTGCTGCACTGCCACACCTGCTGCTGCACTGCCACACCTGCTGCTGCGCTGCAACACCTGCTGCTGCACTGCCACACCTGCTGCTGCACTGCCACACCTGCTGCTGCACTGCCACACCTGCTGCTGCACTGCCACACCTGCTGCTGCTCTGCCACACCTGCTGCTGCTCTGCCACACCTGCTGCTGCACTACCACACCTGCTGCTGCTCTGCCACACCTGCTGCTGCACTGCCGCACCTGCTGCTGCATTGCCACACCAGCTGCCGTACTGCCACACCTGCTGCTGCACTGCCACACCTGCTGCTGCATTGCCACACCTTCTGCTGCACTGCCACACTTGCCGCTGCACTGCCACACCACCTGCCGTACTGCCACACCTTCTGCTGCACTGCCACACCTGCTGCTGCACTGCCACACCTGCTGCTACACTACCACACCTGCTGCTGCACTGCCACACCACCCGCCGTACTGCCACACCTGCTGGTGCACTACCACACCTGTTGCTGCACTGCCACACCTGCTGCTGCACTGCCACACCTGCTTTTGCACTGCAACACCAGCTGCTGCATTGCCACACCTGCTGAAGCACTGCCACACCTGCTGCTGCACTGCCACACCTGCTTCTGCACTGCCACACCTGCTGCTGCGCTGCCACACCTGCTTCTGCTCTGCCACACCTGCTGCTGCACAGCCACAACTGCTGCTGCACTGCAACACCTGCTGCTGCTCTGCCACACCTGCTGCTGCACTGCCACACTTGCTGCTGCGCTGCAACACCTGCTGCTGAACTGCCACACCTGCTGCTGCTCTGCCACACCTGCTGCAGCACTGCCACACCTGCTGCTGCACTGCCACACCTGCTGCTGCGCTGCAACACCTGCTGCTGCGCTACCACACCTGCTGCTGCGCTGCAACACCTGCTGCTGCGCTGCCACACCTGCTGCTGCACTGCCACACCTGCTGCTGCACTGCCACACCTGCTGCTGCGCTGCAACACCTGCTGCTGCACTACCACACCTGCTGCTGCTCTGCCACACCTGCTGCTGCACTGCCGCACCTGCTGCTGCACTGCCACACCAGCTGCCGTACTGCCACACCTGCTGCTGCACTGCCACACCTGCTGCTGCACTGCCACACCTGCTGCTGCACTGCCACACCTGCTTTTGCACTGCAACACCAGCTGCTGCATTGCCACACCTGCTGAAGCACTGCCACACCTGCTGCTGCACTGCCACACCTGCTTCTGCACTGCCACACCTGCTGCTGCACTGCCACACCTGCTTCTGCTCTGCCACACCTACTGCTGCACAGCCACAACTGCTGCTGCACTGCAACACCTGCTGCTGCTCTGCCACACCTGCTGCTGCACTGCCACACTTGCTGCTGCGCTGCAACACCTGCTGATGCACTGCCACACCTGCTGCTGCTCTGCCACACCTGCTGCTGCGCTGCCACAACTGCTGCTGCGCTACCACACCTGCTGCTGCACTGCCACACCTGCTGCTGCGCTGCAACACCTGCTGCTGCACTGCCACACCTGCTCCTGCTCTGCCACACCTGCTGCTGCTCTGCCACACCTGCTGCTGCACTGCCACACCTGCTGCTGCGCTGCAACACCTGCTGCTGCACTGCCACACCTGCTGCTGCTCTGCCACACCTGCTGCTGCGCTGCAACACCTGCTGCTGCACTGCCACACCTGCTGCTGCTCTGCCACATCTGCTGCTGCACTGCCACACCTGCTGCTGCACTGCCACACCTGCTGCTGCGCTGCAACACGTGCTGCTGCACTGCCACACCTGCTGCTGCACTGCCACACCTGCTGCTGCGCTGCAACACCTGCTGCTGCACTGCCACACCTGCTGCTGCGCTGCAACACCTGCTGCTGCACTACCACACCTGCTGCTGCTCTGCCACACCTGCTGCTGCACTGCCACACCTGCTGCTGCACTGCCACACCTGCTGCTGCGCTGCAACACCTGCTGCTGCACTACCACACCTGCTGCTGCTCTGCCACACCTGCTGCTGCACTGCCACACCTGCTGCTGCACTGCCACACCTGCTGCTGCACTGCCACACATGCTGCTGCGCTGCAACACGTGCTGCTGCACTGCCACACCTGCTGCTGCTCTGCCACACCTGCTGCTGCGCTGCCACAACTGCTGCTGCGCTACCACACCTGCTGCTGCACTGCCACACCTGCTGCTGCTCTGCCACACCTGCTGCTGCACTGCCACACCTGCTGCTGCGCTGCAACACCTGTTGCTGCACTGCCACACCTGCTGCTGCTCTGCCACACCTGCTGCTGCACTGCCACAACTGCTGCTGCGCTGCAACACCTGCTGCTGCACTGCCACACCTGCTGCTGCGCTGCAACACCTGCTGCTGCACTGCCACACCTGCTGCTGCTCTGCCACACCTGCTGCTGCGCTGCCACAACTGCTGCTGCGCTACCACACCTGCTGCTGCACTGCCACACCTGCTGCTGTGCTGCAACACCTGCTGCTGCACTACCACACCTGCTCCTGCTCTGCCACACCTGCTGAAGCACTGCCACACCTGCTGCTGCACTGCCACACCTGCTTCTGCACTGCCACACCTGCTGCTGCACTGCCACACCTGCTTCTACTCTGCCACACCTGCTGCTGCACTGCCACAACTGCTGCTGCACTGCAACACCTGCTGCTGCTCTGCCACACCTGCTGCTGCACTGCCACACCTGCTGCTGCGCTGCAACACCTGCTGCTGCACTGCCACACCTGCTGCTGCACAGACACAACTTCTGCTGCACTGCCACACCTGCGGCTGCACTGCCACACCTGCTGCTGATCTGCCACACCTGCTGCTGCGCTGCAACACCTGCTGCTGCACTGCCACACCTGCTGCTGCTCTGCCACACCTGCTGCTGCACTGCCACACCTGCTGCTGCACTGCCACACCTGCTGCTGCGCTGCAACACCTGCTGCTGCTCTGCCACACCTGCTGCTGCTCTGCCACACCTGCTGCTGCACTGCCACACCTGCTGCTGCACTGCCACACCTGCTGCTGCACTGCCACACCTGCTGCTGCGCTGCAACACCTGCTGCTGCGCTGCAACACCTGCTGATGCACTGCCACACCTGCTGCTGCTCTGCCACACCTGCTGCTGCACTGCCGCACCTGCTGCTGCATTGCCACACCAGCTGCCGTACTGCCACACCTGCTGCTGCACTGCCACACCTGCTGCTGCATTGCCACACCTGCTGCTGCACTGCCACACTTGCCGCTGCACTGCCACACCACCTGCCGTACTGCCACACCTTCTGCTGCACTGCCACACCTGCTGCTGCACTGCCACACCTGCTGCTACACTACCACACCTGCTGCTGCACTGCCACACCACCTGCCGTACTGCCACACCTGCTGCTGCACTACCACACCTGTTGCTGCACTGCCACACCTGCTGCTGCACTGCCACACCTGCTTTTGCACTGCAACACCAGCTGCTGCATTGCCACACCTGCTGAAGCACTGCCACACCTGCTGCTGCACTGCCACACCTGCTTCTGCACTGCCACACCTGCTGCTGCGCTGCCACACCTGCTTCTGCTCTGCCACACCTGCTGCTGCACAGCCACAACTGCTGCTGCACTGCAACACCTGCTGCTGCTCTGCCACACCTGCTGCTGCACTGCCACACTTGCTGCTGCGCTGCAACACCTGCTGCTGCACTGCCACACCTGCTGCTGCTCTGCCACACCTGCTGCTGCGCTGCCATAACTGCTGCTATTCTACCACACCTGCTGCTGCACTGCCACACCTGCTGCTGCGCTGCAACACCTGCTGCTGCACTGCCACACCTGCTCCTGCTCTGCCACACCTGCTGCTGCTCTGCCACACCTGCTGCTGCACTGCCACACCTGCTGCTGCGCTGCAACACCTGCTGCTGCACTGACACACCTGCTGCTGCTCTGCCACACCTGCTGCTGCGCTGCAACACCTGCTGCTGCACTGCCACACCTGCTGCTGCTCTGCCACACCTGCTGCTGCACTGCCACACCTGCTGCTGCACTGCCACACCTGCTGCTGCGCTGCAACACGTGCTGCTGCACTGCCACACCTGCTGCTGCACTGCCACACCTGCTGCTGCGCTGCAACACCTGCTGCTGCGCTACCACACCTGCTGCTGCACTGCCACACCTGCTGCTGCGCTGCAACACCTGCTGCTGCACTACAACACCTGCTGCTGCTCTGCCACACCTGCTGCTGCACTGCCACACCTGCTGGTGCACTGCCACACCTGCTGCTGCGCTGCAACACGTGCTGCTGCACTGCCACACCTGCTGCTGCACTGCCACACCTGCTGCTGCGCTAGCAACACGTGCTGCTGCACTGCCACACCTGCTGCTGCACTGCCACACCTGCTGCTGCGCTGCAACACGTGCTGCTGCACTGCCACACCTGCTGCTGCACTGCCACACCTGCTGCTGCACTGCCACACCTGCTGCTGCACTTCCACACCTGCTGCTGCACTGCCACACCTGCTGCTGCACTGCCACACCTGCTGCTGCGCTGCCACACCTGCTGCGAACCTGTACATCTTTTCTCAATCTTTGGCGGCTTTGTTTACAATTATTAAACAGCTAATGATCTCCGAAGCACCAGGAGGCTGTTTATAACAATAACATCAGTTGATTGGAAAGTTTTCATGCTTGTAAACTGTTTAATAAATGTATCCAAAGCCGTCAAAGCTTGAGGAAAGATGTCCACGTTCATAAGTACTTGCGTAACTGCTTCGTGAATCTGACTGCAGGCTCGTTAAAGCGGCGGCCGACCCCCAAGACTGAGCCATCAATTTAACGATTTTGTGTATTAGAAATTGGTTAGATAAGGTTAAGCGTTTTGGTTCTGTGGGCGATTATTTGTATTTGCAGTATCTTGAGGTTATCTTGAGATGATTTCGGGCATTAGTGTCCCCGCGGCCCGGTCCTCGACCAGGCCTCCACCCCCCAAGAAGCAGCCCGTGACAGCTGACTAACACCCAGGTACCTATTTTACTGCTAGGTAACAGGGGCATAGGGTGAAAGAAACTCTGCCCATTGTTTCTCGCCGGCGCCTGGGATCGAACCCAGGACCACAGGATCACAAGTCCAGTGTGCTGTCCGCTCGGCCGACCGGCTCCCTCAGTAGTTGGGTGAAGCGCTTGTAGTCACGCCTCGAGCACCGGTCCTGAGCTCTGTTCGAACCTCATCATTCGTGTGTCATGTGTAGAGTGTGTTTCATTAATTAAATAGAGGCTTTGACAGCTGGATTAACTACCTATTGTATGGCTACTGGCTGGCAGTTTACCTTGAGTATTTGTGTGTAAACTGATGTGAAAGGGTATCCCCAGTCCATCATCAAACAAAGGGCCGTCCAGTTGGCAACATTTATGGCAAATATTGCTGTATTAAACGGACATAAATCTGTATTTGGTCTACAGCCAACTTGGTCATGTTCGAAGCTACGACTTATAAACGTGTCTCGGTCAATTTCAACCCGAATTATAAACTCTCCATAAATCAAAACACATAAAACCAAACATCAAACCCCATGTTAAACCTTGCGAGGGTCTTTATGTGCGTGAACCCACATAAAATAACATTAATATATTGTTTTGATGTAAAAACCTTTGTGGTTAAAACAGTTGAAAGGTTCATCTTGAGAGTTGTATCATCTGCTGTAAGTCAGATAATGACTTATTAAAGTCTACGGAAGTCAGTATTTAATGAATAGCTTTAGCTGGGTTGATTACCTTATCGTCGCGGCCATCATGGTTGTTTTATCCTTGACAAGCCCTGGACCTTCCCTGACAAGACCTGGAACTTCCTTGACAAGCCCTGGACCTTCCCTGACAAGCCCTGGACCTTCCCTGACAAGCCCTGGTCCTTCCCTGACAAGCCCTGGACCTTCCCTGACAAGACCTGGAACTTCCTTGACAATCCGTCGACCTTCCCTGACAAGCCGTCGACCTTCCCTGACAAGCCCTGGACCTTCCCTGACAAGCCCTGGACCTTCCCTGACAAGCCCTGGACCTTCCCTGACAAGCCCTGGACCTTCCCTGACAAGCCCTTGCCTTGCCAGGCAGGCTCAGGCACAGGTTGAAGTATGTCTGTCAAGGCCTGGTACTATGCAGCTGTTCTTGCACCCTTAACAGCGAAGCCTTAGTCCTTGTCAGCCAAGCCCTGCAGCCCTTGATTGCCAATCCCTGATTCTTGTCAGCCGAGGTCTGGTCCTTACCCGCCAAGTATTGGTCCTTGAGCCCCTCGTTGTTCGCTTCCTGGCACTCCAAACACGAAATAATGACTGTCACGTGTTACACAGCCCAGGTCACGTGTTACACAGCCCAGGTCACGTGTTACACAGCCCAGGTCACGTGTTACACAGCCCAGGTCCCGTGTTACACAGCCCAGGTCCCGTGTTACACAGCCCAGGTCCCGTGTTACACAGCCCAGGTCCCGTGTTACACAGCCCAGGTCCCGTGTTACACAGCCCAGGTCTCGTGTTACACAGCCCAGGTCTCGTGTTACACAGCCCAGGTCCCGTGTTACACAGCCCAGGTCCCGTGTTACACAGCCCAGGTCTCGTGTTACACAGCCCAGGTCCCGTGTTACACAGCCCAGGTCACGTGTCACACAGCCCAGGTCACGTGTTACACAGCCCAGGTCTCATGTTACACACCCCAGGACAGCGCCAGTAATCCCACTACCTTTACCATCCAAGACAGTGCCAGTAATCCCACTACCATTACCACCCAAGACAGTGCCAGTAATCCCACTACTATTACCACCCAAGACACACAGTTCCCAGGTCACGTGTTACACGACATTGTGAAACAAGCGGTAATCCACTGTTAGCGCGATTGTTAAGCTCCAGGCTCTATTGCTACTACCATTACCACCCAACGCACACAGTGCCAGTAATCCCACTACCATTACCAACCAACACACACAGTGCCAGTAATCCCACTACCATTACCACCCAAGACAGTGCCAGTAATCCCACTACCATTACCACCCAAGACAGTGCCAGTAATCCCACTACCATTACCACCCAATAGAGTGCCAGTAATCCCACTACCATTACCACCCAAGACAGTGCCAGTAATCCCACTACCATTACCACCCAAGACAGTGCCAGTAATCCCACTACCATTACCACCCAAGACAGTGCCAGTAATCCCACTACCATTACCACCCAAGACAGTGCCAGTAATCCCACTACCATTACCACCCAACACACACAGTGCCAGTAATCCCACTACCATTACCACCAAAGACAGTGCCAGTAATCCCACTACCATTACCACCCAAGACAGTGCCAGTAATCCCACTACCATTACCACCCAAGACAGTGCCAGTAATCCCACTACCATTACCACCCAAGACAGTGCCAGTAATCTCACTAGCATTACCACCCAAGACAGTGCCAGTAATCCCACTACCATTACCACCCAAGACAGTGCCAGTAATCCCACTACCATTACCACCCAAGACAATGCCAGTAATCCCACTACCTTTACCATCCAAGACAGTGCCAGTAATCCCACTACCATTACCACCCAAGACAGTGCCAGTAATCCCACTACTATTACCACCCAAGACACACAGTTCCAGTAATCCCACTACCATTACCACCCAAGACAGTGCCAGTAACCCCACTACCATTACCACCCAAGACAGTGCCAGTAATCCCACTACCATTACCACCCAAGACAGTGCCAGTAATCCCACTACCATTACCACCCAAGACAGTGCCAGTAATCTCACTAGCATTACCACCCAAGACAGTGCCAGTAATCCAACTACCATTACCACCCAAGACAGTGCCAGTAATCCCACTACCATTACCACCCAAGACAATGCCAGTAATCCCACTACCTTTACCATCCAAGACAGTGCCAGTAATCCCACTACCATTACCACCCAAGACAGTGCCAGTAATCCCACTACTATTACCACCCAAGACACACAGTTCCAGTAATCCCACTACCATTACCACCCAAGACAGTGCCAGTAACCCCACTACCATTACCACCCAAGACAGTGCCAGTAATCCCACTACCATTACCACCCAAGACAGTGCCAGTAATCCCACTACCTTTACCATCCAAGACAGTGCCAGTAATCCCACTACCATTACCACCCAAGACAGTGCCAATAATCCCACTACTATTACCACCCAAGACACACAGTTCCAGTAATCCCACTACCATTACCACCCAAGACAGTGCCAGTAATCCCACTACCATTACCACCCAAGACAGTGCCAGTAATCCCACTACCATTACCACCCAAGACAGTGCCAGTAATCCCACTACCATTACCACCCAAGGCAGTGCCAGTAATCCCACTACCATTACCACCCAAGACAGTGCCAGTAATCCCACTACCATTACCACCCAAGACAGTGCCAGTAATCCCACTACCATTACCACCCAAGACAGTGCCAGTAATCCCACTACCATTACCACCCAAGACAGTGCCAGTAATCCCACTACCTTTACCATCCAAGACAGTGCCAGTAATCCCACTACCTTTACCATCCAAGACAGTGCCAGTAATCATACTACCATTACCACCCAAGACAGTGCCAGTAATCCCACTACTATTACCACCCAAGACACACAGTGCCAGTAATCCCACTACCATTACCACCCAAGACAGTGCCAGTAATCCCACTACCATTACCATCCAAGACAGTGTCAGTAATCCCACTACCATTACCACCCAAGACAGTGCCAGTAATCCCACTACCATTACCACCCAAGACAGTGCCAGTAATCCCACTACCATTACCACCCAAGACAGTGCCAGTAATCCCACTACCATTACCACCCAAGACAGTGCCAGTAATCCCACTACCATTACCACCCAAGACAGTGCCAGTAATCCCACTACCTTTACCATCCAAGACAGTGCCAGTAATCCCACTACCATTACCACCCAAGACAGTGCCAGTAATCCCACTACTATTACCACCAAAGACACACAGTGCCAGTAATCCCACTACCATTACCACCCAAGACAGTGCCAGTAATCCCACTACCATTACCACCCAAGACAGTGCCAGTAATCCCATTACCATTACCACCCAATAGAGTGCCAGTAATCCCACTACCATTACCACCCAAGACAGTGCCAGTAATCCCACTACCATTACCACCCAAGACAGTGCCAGTAATCCCACTACCATTACCACCCAAGACAGTGCCAGTAATCCCACTACCATTACCACCCAAGACAGTGCCAGTAATCCCACTACCATTACCACCCAAGACAGTGCCAGTTAATCCCACTACCATTACCACCCAAGTACAGTGCCAAGAATCCACTACCATTACCAAACCAAGACCGTGCCAGTAATTCCACTTACCATTAACACCCAAGACAGTGCCAGTAATCCGCCACTAACCATTACCACCCAGACAGGCCAAGTAATCCCATACCATTACCACCCAAGACAGTGCCAGTAATCCCAGTTACCTTTACATCCTAGACAGTGCCAGTAATCCCAATACCATTACCACCCAAGACAGTGCCAGTAATCCCACTACTATTACCACCCAAGACACACAGTGCCAGTAATCCCCACTCCCATTACCACCCAAGACAGTGCCCGTAATCCACTACCATACCCACCCAAAGACAGTTGCTATGTTCTTTAAATTCCCAACTATCATTACCACCCAAAGACAGATGCCAGGAATCCCACTACCATTACCACCCAAGAACAGTGCCAGTAATCCCACTACCATTACCACCAAGACAGGCAGTAATCCCACTACCATTACCACCCAAGACAGTGCCAAGTATCTCACTAGCATTACCACCCAAGACAAGTGCCAGTAACCCACTACCATTAACACCCAAGACAGTGCCAGTAATCCCCCTACCATTACACCAAGACAATGACCAGTGAATCCCAATACCTTTACCATCCAAGGACAGTGCAGTAATCCCAATACCATTACCACCAAGACAGTGCCAGTAATCCCACTACCATTACCACCCAAGACAGTGCCAGTAATCCCACTACCTTTACCATCCAAGACAGTGCCAGTAATCCCACTACCTTTACCATCCAAGACAGTGCCAGTAATCCCACTACCATTACCACCCAAGACAGTGCTAGTAATCCCACTACTATTACCACCCAAGACACACAGTGCCAGTAATCCCACTACCATTACCACCCAAGACAGTGCCAGTAATCCCACTACCATTACCACCCAAGACAGTGCCAGTAATCCCACTACCATTACCACCCAAGACAGTGCCAGTAATCCCACTACCATTACCACCCAAGACAGTGCCAGTAATCCCACTACCATTACCACCCACGACAGTGCCAGTAATCCCACTACAATTACCACCCAAGACAGTGCCAGTAATCCCACTACCATTACCACCCAAGACAGTGCCAGTAATCCCACTACCTTTACCATCCAAGACAGTGCCAGTAATCCCACTACCATTACCACCCAAGACAGTGCCAGTAATCCCACTACTATTACCACCAAAGACACACAGTGCCAGTAATCCCACTAAAATTACCACCCAAGACAGTGCCAGTAATCCCACTACCATTACCACCCAAGACAGTGCCAGTAATCCCACTACCATTACCACCCAAGACAGTGCCAGTAATCCCACTACCATTACCACCCAAGACAGTGCCAGTAATCCCAGTACCTTTACCATCCTAGACAGTGCCAGTAATCCCACTACCATTACCACCCAAGACAGTGCCAGTAATCCCACTACTATTACCACCCAAGACACACAGTGCCAGTAATCCCACTACCATTACCACCCAAGACAGTGCCAGTAATCCCACTACCATTACCACCCAAGACAGTGCCAGTAATCCCACTACCATTACCACCCAAGACAGTGCCAGTAATCCCACTACCATTACCACCCAAGACAGTGCCAGTAATCCCACTACCATTACCACCCAAGACAGTGCCAGTAATCCCACTACCATTACCACCCAAGACAGTGCCAGTAATCCCACTACCATTACCACCCTAAGAACAGTGCCAGTAATCCCACTTACCATACCCACCCAAGGACAGTGCCTAGTAATCCCACTACCTACTTACCCATCCCAAGACACCACAGTGCCAGTAATCCCACTACCATTCACCACCCAAGACAGATTGCCAGTAATCCCACTACCATTACACCACCCAAGACAGTGCCAGTAATCCCTATATCATTACCACCCAAAGGACAGTGCCAGTAATCCCCACTACCATACCACCCAAGACAGTGCATCAGTAATCCCACTACCATTACCACCCAAGACAGTGCCATGTAATCCCACTACCATTACCACCCAAGACAGTGCCAGTAATCCCACTACCATTACCACCCAAGACAGTGCCAGTAATCCCACTACCATTACACCCCAAGACAGTGCCAGTAATCCCCCTACCATTACCACCCAAGACAAGTGTGCCAGTAATCCTCACTACCATTTACCACCAAGACAGTGCCAGTAATCCCACTACCATTACCCAACCCAAGACAGTGCCAGTAATCCCACTACTCATACCACCCAAGACACACAGATGCTACAGTAAGTCAACCACTACCATTACCACCCAAAGACAGTGCCAGTAATCCCCACTACCATTACCAACCCAAGACAGTGCCAGTAACCCACTACGCATTACCACCCAAGACAAGTGGCCAGTAATCCCACTACCATTACCACCCAAGACAGTGCCAGTAATCCCACTACCTTTACATCCAATAGACAGTGCCAGTAATCCCACTACCATTACCACCCAAGACAGTGCAGTAATCCCACTACTATTACCACCCAAGACACACAGTTCCAGTAATCCCACTACCATTACCACCCAAGACAGTGCCAGTAATCCCACTACCATTACCACCCAAGACAGTGCCAGTAATCCCACTACCATTACCACCCAAGACAGTGCCAGTAATCACACTACCATTACCACCCAAGGCAGTGCCAGTAATCCCACTACCATTACCACCCAAGACAGTGCCAGTAATCCCACTACCATTACCACCCAAGACAGTGCCAGTAATCCCACTACCATTACCACCCAAGACAGTGCCAGTAATCCCACTAACATTACCACCCAAGACAGTGCCAGTAATCCCACTACCTTTACCATCCAAGACAGTGCCAGTAATCCCACTACTTTACCATCCAAGACAGTGCCAGTAATCATACTACCATTACCACCCAAGACAGTGCCAGTAATCCCACTACTATTACCACCCAAGACACACAGTGCCAGTAATCCCACTACCATTACCACCCAAGACAGTGCCAGTAATCCCACTACCATTACCACCCAAGACAGTGCCAGTAATCCCACTACCATTACCACCCAAGACAGTGCCAGTAATCCCACTACCATTACCACCCAAGACAGTGGGCCAGTAATCCCACTACCATTACCACCCAAGACAGTGCCAGTAATCCCACTACCATTACCACCCAAGACAGTGCCAGTAATCCACTACCATTACCACCCAAGACAGTGCCAGTAATCCCACTACCTTTTACCATCCAAGACAGTGCCAGTAATCCCACTACCATTACCACCCAAGGACAGTGCCAGTAATCCCACTACTATTACCACCCAAAGACACACAGTGCCAGTAATCCCACTACCATTACCACCCAAGACAGTGCCAGTAATCCCACTACCATTACCACCCAAGACAGTGCCAGTAATCCCAATACCATTACCACCAATAGATGTTGCCAGTAATCCCACTAACCATTACCACCCAAGACAGTGACAGTAATCCCACTACCATTACCACCCAAGACATTGCCAGTAATCCCACTACCATTACCACCAAGACAGTGCCAGTAATCCCACTACTATTACCACCCAAGGATCAGTGCCCGTAATCCCTACCATTACCACCCAAGACAGTGCCAGTAATCCCACTACTAGTACCACTCAAGACACACAGTGCCAGTAATCCCACTACCAATTACCAACCAAGACAGTGCCCGTAATACCACTACCATTACCACCCAAGACAGTGCCAGTAACCCACTAACATTACCACCCAAGACAGTGCCAGTAATCCCACTACCATTACCACCCAAGACAGTGCCAGTAATCCCACTGCAATTACCAACCAAGACAGTGCCAGTAATCCCACTACCATTACCAACCAAGACAGTGCCAGTAATCCCACTACCATTACCACCCAAGACAGTGCCAGTAATCCCACTACCATTACCACCCAAAACAGTGCCAGTAATCCCACTACCATTACCACCCAAGACAGTGCCAGTAATCCCACTACCATTACCACCCAAGACAGTGCCAGTAATCCACTACCATTACCACCCAAGACGTGCCAGTAATCCCAATACCATTACCACCCAAGACAGTGCCAGTAATCCCACTACCTATTACCATCCAAGACAGTGCCAGTAATCCCACTACCTTTACCATCCAAGACAGTGCCAGTAATCCCACTACCATTACCACCCAAGACAGTGCTAGTAATCCCACTACTATTACCACCCAAGACACACAGTGCCAGTAATCCCACTACCATTACCACCAAAGACAGTGCCAGTAATCCCACTACCATTACCACCCAAGACAGTGCCAGTAATCCCACTACCATTACCACCCAAGACAGTGCCAGTAATCCCACTACCATTACCACCCAAGACAGTGCCAGTAATCCCACTACCATTACCACCCAAGACAGTGCCAGTAATCCCACTACCATTACCACCCAAGACAGTGCCAGTAATCCCACTACCATTACCACCCAAGACAGTGCCAGTAATCCCACTACCATTACCACCCAAGACAGTGCCAGTAATCCCACTATCTTTACCATCCAAGACAGTGCCAGTAATCCCACTACCATTACCACCCAAGACAGTGCCAGTAATCCCACTACTATTACCACCAAAGACACACAGTGCCAGTAATCCCACTAAAATTACCACCCAAGACATTGCCAGTAATCCCACTACCATTACCACCCAAGACAGTGCCAGTAATCACACTACCATTACCACCCAAGACAGTGCCAGTAATCCCACTACCATTACCACCCAAGACAGTGCCAGTAATCCCAGTACCTTTACAATCCTAGACAGTGCCAGTAATCCCACTACCATTACCACCCAAGACAGTGCCAGTAATCCCACTACTATTACCACCCAAGACACACAGTGCCAGTAATCCCACTACCATTACCACCCAAGACAGTGCCAGTAATCCCACTACCATTACCAGCCAAGACAGTGCCAGTAATCCCACTACCATTACCACCCAAGACAGTGCCAGTAATCCCACTACCATTACCACCCAAGACAGTGCCAGTAATCCCACTACCATTACCACCCAAGACAGTGCCAGTAATCCCACTACCATTACCACCCAAGACAGTGCCATTAATCCCACTACCATTACCACCCAAGACAGTGCCAGTAATCCCAAAACCTTTACCATCCAAGACTGTGCTAGTAATCCCACAACCATTACCACCCAAGACAGTGCCAGTAATCCCACTACTATTACCACCCAAGACACACAGTGCCAGTAATCCCACTACTATTACCACCCAAGACACACAGTGCCAGTAATCCCACTACCATTACCACCCAAGACAGTGCCAGTAATCCCACTACCATTACCACCCAAGACAGTGCCAAGTAATCCCACTACCATTACCAAACCCAAGACAGTGCCAGTAATCCCACTACCATTACCACCCAAGACAGTGCCAGTAATCCACTACCATTACCACCCAAGACAGTGCCAGTAATCCCACTACCATTACCACCCAAGACAGTGCCAGTAATCCCACTACCATTACCACCCAAGACAGTGCCAGTAATCCCACTACCATTACCACCCAAGACAGTGCCAGTAATCCCACTACCATTACCACCCAAGACAGTGCCAGTAATCTCACTACCACTACCACCCAAGACAGTGCCAGTAATCCCACTACCATTACCACCCAAGACAGTGCCAGTAATCCCACTACCATTACCACCCAAGACAGTGCCAGTAATCCCACTACCTTTACCATCCAAGACAGTGCCAGTAATCCCACTACCATTACCACCCAAGACAGTGCCAGTAATCCCACTACTATTACCACCCAAGACAGTGCCAGTAATCCCACTACCATTACCACCCAAGACAGTGCCAGTAATCCCACTACCATTACCACCCAAGACAGTGCCAGTAATCCCACTACCATTACCACCCAACGCACACAGTGCCAGTAATCCCACTACCATTACCAACCAACACACACAGTGCCAGTAATCCCACTACCATTACCACCCAAGACAGTGCCAGTAATCCCACTACCATTACCACCCAAGACAGTGCCAGTAATCCCACTACCATTACCCCCAATAGAGTGCCAGTAATCCCACTACCATTACCACCCAAGACAGTGCCAGTAATCCCACTACCATTACCACCCAAGACAGTGCCAGTAATCCCACTACCATTACCACCCAAGACAGTGCCAGTAATCCCACTACCATTACCACCCAAGACAGTGCCAGTAATCCCACTACCATTACCACCCAACACACACAGTGCCAGTAATCCCACTATCATTACCACCAAAGACAGTGCCAGTAATCCCACTACCATTACCAGCCAAGACTGAGCCAGTAATCCCACTACCATTACCACCCAATAGAGTGCCAGTAATCCCACTACCATTACCACCCAAGACAGTGCCAGTAATCCCACTACCATTACCACCCAAGACAGTGCCAGTAATCCCACTACCATTACCACCCAAGACAGTGCCAGTAATCCCACTACAATTACCACCCAAGACAGTGCCAGTAATATCACTAGCATTACCACCCAAGACAGTGCCAGTAATCCCACTACCATTACCACCCAAGACAGTGCCAGTGATCCCACTACCATTACCACCCAAGATAGTGCCAGTGATCCCACTACCATTACCACCCAAGATAGTGCCAGTAATCCCACTACCATTACCAACCAAGACAGTGCCAGTAATCCCACTACCTTTACCACCCAAGACAGTGCCAGTAATCCCACTACAATTACCACCCAAGACAGTGCCAGTAATCCCACTACCATTACCAACCAAGACAGTGCCAGTAATCCCACTGCCATTACCACCCAAGACAGTGCCAGTAATCCCACTACCATTACCACCCAAGATAGTGCCAGTAATCCCACTACCATTACCACCCAAGACAGTGCCAGTAATCCCACTACTATTACCACCCAAGATAGTGCCAGTAATCCCACTACCATTATCAACCAAGACAGTGCCAGTAATCCCACTACCATTACCACCCAAGACAGTGCCAGTAATCCCACTACCATTACCACCCAAGACAGTGCCAGTAATCCCACTACCATTACCAACCAAGACAGTGTCAGTAATCCCACTACCATTACCACCCAAGACAGTGCCAGTAATCCCACTACCATTACCACCCAAGATAGTGCCAGTAATCCCACTACCATTACCACC